>NC_137092.1:35521885-35761885 GCF_951640355.1 Cnephaeus nilssonii
GACATGTTCCAGTCACTTCCTTTCTATGAAAGGTTGCTTAGCTTTTAAAAATTTTTTTACATCTTGCTTTTGCTGTTCTTTTATATAAAAGGTAGCAGATTGGATGGATGTGTACATTAGGTGTTTGAAATTCTCTGAAAATCCAGAGTAAAGAAACCAGGTGTGTGTGTGGAGGGTGGGGGGGTGAGGGGGTGGGTCACTGGTCTGAGGAGAGCTTTTAGCTGACCAGAGTGCTTAACCTGCATCATCATTTTCACAGGGTTTTCAAAGGGAGTTTGCACACTGCTTGTTGTGAAATCTCTATCAGCTGGTGGGCGCTCCTCTAGGATTGGATTTTAGGATGGAAATCAAGGTAGATCACATCAGTAAGAGCCTCTGTCCTATTCCATCTTTTTGAACCAAAATATTCAGTGGTTGATGAGCTGTCCTTGAGTCAGTTGCAACATGTCTATATTTTTAGATGCCACTACTTTTTCCTCAAATGCTTGTTTTGTGAATTTCATGTTTCATCTCAGACCAGTGGTTGAGATTAGTAGGTGGCTCACTGACATATTTTCATTTGCAGACATTCCATTCCACATGTGTGTGCTCTGCTCTGCAGTAGTGTGCAAACCGACACAAAGGCTTCTGGCAGCAGCTCCTCATAATTATTTATGCTTTTGGAATTTTTTCAGATACTGAATCTGTCCATTTCAGTGTGATTTTCTAATTTGTACCATATAAGCGTATTATCTTCTTCCCTTTTTCATCCCCCTCCTTTCGTTTTCTAATGTTCTGTAGTTTTGTACAAGATGAGACTTAGCCTTGGGTACTTCTTGCTGAAGCTTTAATGCTTTGTAAATAAAATTGGATGTTTATTAAAGAGCAGGTGTAGATGCGTGTTTGTAGGCACTCACCACTTCTGAAACTCACCTGCCCCTTTGCTTTATGACGGAAAAAGATCTTTCTTTGTGAAAATACAGAGCTGGGAGGGGGAGGGATGCTCAGGTATCCAGGTTCTGCCTCTGGACAAGATTATAAATAAACCATTCAAACAAAAGGCGTTAAAAAGATCATCTAGGAATGATCTCTTCATATTTTTAAATGCAGTATAAGTGTGTGTAACGACTCCATAGAGGCCCAGTGCTAGGAGGAGTTCTGTAGGTTATAGAACGCATGCGAGGAGCTTCCTGCCTTCCAAGGAGCTTCTTAACACCCGTGAGCACAGTTCAGTTCCCCTCTACTGGCCCTTTCCCCCTAGATTAAATAGCTTCAGAACCACTGAATATGTGTTGTCTCTTAAACAAGATGTTTCATAAAGGCTAGTTAAGTGTTTGCTTTTAATCATCACATCTGAGTGTTTGCCTACTAATCTTTTCTATTATGTGACAGAATCCGTCTTTGACATCACAGCTGTTTCATAGCAACATTGGCCCAAGTGAAAGATGAGCTCTAGCCTCCAGAATGAAGGGCATAGGCCTAGAGGCAGGGAGAATCGCGCGTCCTCTCCTCCAGAGAATACCTTTGGTGCCCGTGGAAGGAACAGTGCCTGGGAGGTGGAGAGGAGCTGCCTTTAATATCGGTACCTTGCTGAGAACAGTTGATTTTTAAAAGGGCTCTTGGCCCTTGTCTTCATGAATTTTCATTTCTGTTTAAAATTCCTTACACAGGAACAGTGTCTCACACTTTACAAAGTATTTTTGTGTGCACTTTTTCATTTGATGCTCAAAATGACCTTCCTGAAATAGGCATGAAGGTTTTAACTTACAAAGGAGAAATTAGACATACCGGTTCAGGAAGGATAAGTCACTTGCTTCCTAGTCCGGAGTTCTTAGTCCTTTTTATAGAAGGTTTAGGAGCATTGAGAGTCAGTAACTTAATTCAAGTTGGTCTTTCTTTTAAGACTTGATTTCTTA
The DNA here is from genome assembly GCF_951640355.1 of Cnephaeus nilssonii. Taxonomy (NCBI): domain Eukaryota; kingdom Metazoa; phylum Chordata; class Mammalia; order Chiroptera; family Vespertilionidae; genus Cnephaeus; species Cnephaeus nilssonii. The sequence goes on from NC_137092.1 coordinate 35,523,781, forward strand.
CTTGGTCAGATTTAGCTGGGGTTTTGAAACCCTTTAAATTAGATCCACAATTTGGCGGGGAGGGGAAAGAGTGAGGGAAACTCTTTGAAGTCAAGTAGTTGAGGTGGTTTGGAAATTCACTTCAGCTTCTGAGATCTTTGTCTTCCCCAGAGGTGGACTTAAAGTATTGACAGAATGTGGAAAGAAGGGATTGGTAAGGGGGTCACTAATAAGCAGAGGTGGTAAAGCAGCAACATGGTGACTCCTGCCTGTGGCCTCACCTGTTAATAAGGACTGGACTTGGGCTTATGAAGTGGCGGTGTTTTATTGACAATGCATGCATCGTATCTTCTAACTTTGAAGGCTATTCTCAACTCGAAGGAATTGAGTTATGATATAGAGGATTCAACTGGAACACCTGGAGTTGCTGTCCGAGAGCGGTGAAATGTCTACTGAGACATGATGACCTTGGCCACTAGTTTTATCCTTGGAAGCCTGGTGTTGGCCTTCTACATGCCTTTTGTCATGACTTCCCCTAAAACACTGGCCATCCCTGAGAAGCTGCAAGAAGCTGTGGGGAAAGTCATTGTCAACGCCACCACCTGTACTGTCACCTGTGGCCTTGGCTATAAGGAGGAGACCGTCTGTGAGGTGGGCCCTGATGGAGTGCGAAGGAAGTGTAAATCTCAGCGCTTGGAGTGTCTGACCAACTGGATCTGTGGGATGCTCCATTTCACCGTTCTCAAAGGCAAGAAATTTGAGCTGAGCTGTCTGAGTTCAGACATCCTGGAGATCGGGCAGGAAGAATTCCGGTTCACCTGGAGACTTGCTCGGGGTATCATCTCCACTAATGACGAAGTCTTCAAGCCCTTCCGAGCCAGTTCCCACTTTGTGAAGTTTAGATCTATTCAGGAGGAGGACTCTGGGACCTACCGGTGTGATGTGCAGCTGTTAAAAAACTTGAGACTTGTCAAGAGGCTCTATTTTGGGGTGAGGGTCCTTCCTCCTAGGTTGGTGAAGCTGAATTTTCAGCAGTCCCTCACTGAGGATCAGAAGTTAGTAGATGAGGGCCTGGAAGTGAATCTGGGTAACTATTCCAGGCCTTACCGTCCACCGTGGAGAAAGAAGGTGGCTATAGCCTTGGGAATAGGAATTGCTAGTGGAGTGTTTAGCACTGTGTCGCTGGGCATTGCCTTGTACAGTGGGTTGAGGGTGGGCAATAGCAATGCCAACCTTTAGACCTAATAGGCATTGCTCCTGAAGGGCTGGCTGCCCAGGAAGCAGGACTTGACTGCTCAGGAAGCCAAGCTAGATTTTCAGGGGAGCGTCTGGCTGCCTGATTGTGGGCCAGCTAGGAGGGAGGGCTTCCAGAGCCAAAAGAGTGGGGGGGGGGGGGGTGTGGAGAAGGGACAGCATCCTGGTAGCAATGGGCAGTATCTCAACTGTGTCCCAGATGGACCTCTTCTTGAACTTCCCTGCCCACTCGGCACCCAGATAACCTTACAGCACGCATCTCCTCTTCTGCTGCGAAGAGTTCTGTCTTCCAAACTTGCATTTATTTTCTACACTTTACATCTGGTATACCTCCCACCACTTTCTCCCTTCTGAGCAGCATAATCACATAGAAGGGTACATTAATAATAGCTTTTCTAGTGAAAACACTTTTTTCCTCAATAAAAATAATCGACAGTAGCTGATTGGAGATAATCTTTCCTACTCTTGAGTTAAAAATTTCTTGCACTTGTTTCAATAGTCCCATAATCGGTTGGGCTTTCGTTTTCCTCCAATTTCTTAGAATAGATATTGAACAAACTGCTTTGTGTACCAGATCCAAGGTTAGCAATGACATCTGACTCAGTATAGAATAGACCCTCACTAAATGTTAATAATTTATCAGCCCCTCTCCTCCCTCCCAGGTGAACCCTCTGTATTCAGTGCAACATTGATTCCTAGCAAAACACTGGAGTCTTCATCTGATAGGTTTCCCCCGAAAAGTGCCTTGGCTTGCCCCCTGCTTCCCTCATAGCTCTCTCTGTCCTGAAGCATGTGTCCTGGAAAGGTCAAGTGTATTAGGTTTCTTACAGCAGCCAAGGCCCCTTAAGGGAGGATTAGCACCTTCCGCCATGGGAAATCCAATCTAAGACCCTCAGAGGCCATTCCGACTGTCAGAGATAATTGGCTTGTAGAACCATCAGGGAAAAGGCTCTTCTTGGCTGTAGCCAAGCTAATTCTGAGAAAATTACAGCATTCCTTCTCCTCACTTTTCTCTGGCTACAGAGGATGTAGTAGAAACCAAGACTTGGACCAGTGGTTCTCTTCTCTAGCTGAGTCTGAACCACCTGCATGAGCTTTTGAAATATAAGATTCCTGAGGATGTTAATTCAGTTCAATTATGGCCAATGGGTCTCTATGATTTCCTCTACTTTTAATTAAAAAAACAAAACACATCAAATCCATAGAGAAGTTGAAAGAAAGGTTTGGTGACACCCATAGACTCTTTACCTAAATTCACCAACTTTGAACATTTTGTTGCAATTATCTTCCTAAATACTGATTTTCCTGAACCACTTGAAAGCTAGTCACAGACACTGTGGCCTTTAGTCCTAAATTATGTATGCACCTCATAATAAGGGCATTCCCCGGTGTAACTGCAATATCTTCATCACATCTTAAGAAAATGAACTGTTCCCTAATCTCACATGCAATTTGTGTCTTTTAATTTTCCTAAAATCTTAGAGCTTTTTAATTTAATTTTTGATTCAGGATCAAGTGAAAGTTAACATATTACATTTGGTTGTTTCTCTTACACCTTATTTTACAACAGATCGGCTGCTATTTTTGTTGTTTTTCATGACATTGATTTGAAGAGTCTAGCTAGGTCAGTTGTCTTGAATAGCGTCCCACAATCTAGATTTGTCATTTGTTTCCTGATGACTAGGTTCTGAGGAATGAATCTTCAACATTTTGACAAGAGCCTATGTAGATGATGACATGTATTTATTGCATCACCTCAGTAGGCGCATGATGCCCGTTTGAACTGCTGTTGATAGGCCTCTCCAAAGGTACATACAGGGGTGGGCAAAAGTAGGTCTACAGTTAATACGCGAAAGTTTATCCTTGTAGTTATTTGTATTACAACTGTACTAGTAAACCTACTTTTGCCCACTCCAGTATGTTTTTTTCCTTTTGTAATTAATCTGTGGGATGATACTTTGTGATTATCTGGTTTTCTTAAAAAATCTCCACAAACATTTTGGAATCCATTCATGATCCTTACCTTATTATGGCATGTGGGGGTTGCAAACTGTTGATTCTTTACAGTCATCATTTCTATGTTTATAAGCCTGCAGTTTTCTGTAAAGAAGAGCTGCTCTTTTGACTCTATTTTTGAGGTCTCAATGGATTCTCTTTTGTAGTCAGTGAATTGTATATAATCCATTACTGTTGTCATGTTTTTGATATTCAAATTGTCCCCAATTTTGGCTAGGAGGAGTCCCTTCAAGCCAGCTCTTTCGTCCTTTAGATGTCACTTCGAGTATGTCCTTGCTTCCTAGTACAATATGTCTGAGGTCCACATTTGGACTTTCTCCAAACTGGAATCTGCTGTTTCTCCAGGGAGCTCTGCCTCCTGTTAATGTGGGGGCAGAAACCCAGGGCTGGGCGCTGGATGTGCTTATTGCACTGTGGAGTCCCCGCTTTTGGGTCCTTTCAGTGTCCTAGGTTCATAGAAATCATAAGTTCAAAGCATGTTTGTTTTGTAGGAGTGGTATAGGCCAGTGGTCGGTAAACTGCGGCTCGTGAGCCACATGCGGCTCTTTGGCCCCTTGAGTTTTTAGCAAAGGCCAGCTTAGGAGTACCCTAATTAACCTTTTGCACAGTTAGCATTAGAATAAAGGAATCGAGAAAAAAGCAAGCGAGTGCAAAGGGTTAAGTTAATAACAATGTACCTACCTATATAGTTTAAGTTTAAAAAATTTGGCTCTCAAAAGAAATTTCAGTCGTTGTACTGTTGATATTTGGCTCTGTTGACTAATAAGTTTGCCGACCACTGGTATAGGCCATTCTGCTTCATAGTGAAGATTGAGGACCACTGGCCTAGGCCGTGCACAGGGAGTCTTTACTATTGCTCTTATTTTGAGAAGACCTTACATTTTACACACACACACACACACACACACACACACACACACACACACACACACAATGCTCCCCCCCCCCCCCTTCTCTCTACTTCAGAGGGGATGGGTTTCAGAAGACCTGGGTTCTGCTTCTGTTTCTACTCGTGACTGTACAATGGAGCCAGCTCTGACCCTCTGAGTCCTCATCTTGGAAACACGTGATTGTAAGGACCAAATGAGATCCTGTGAGTGAAACGGCTTGTAGACTGAAGGACAGGATATGAGTGGGGCAGAGTTATTACTGATGCCTGTTAGCCGAGTACCAGACAATTGGCTGAAGCAGTCAGGAGAGCTTGCTATACTTTCAAAGGCCAGAAAACATCTTTGTAGGTAACTCAAGATGACATTGCTGAGGAGGGAGGAGGATGGGGGTTCGGTTCCACGTTTTACAGATGGAGAGACTGAGACCCAAGACGAGCCAAGTCATTTCCTTCACTTTTGCAGCAAGTCAGTGGCCAAGCCTGGAAGGAATGTTGTGCAGATCTAGGTTTATAGCCCTCTGTGCATCGCACTCTTGAATTTTGACTCTTGAGAGTGCGAAGGGATTGAACAGGGAAGAAAACAAAAGGCCCTAAGATGTGTTAGTGAAGACTCAGACCCATTCAGTTCACTGAATTCTGTGCATGTAATCAGCCTTGAGGGTCAAGGAGATGCTGACGGGACTAAAACTTGGGGTCTAGAGTGGCCAATGGTCCCAGCAGCCCTTTTGGGTGCAAAGTGAAAGGGATGAGCCTGTTGAGGTATCATTGCCATCCATGCTGGCCCCTCAGGGTACATAGGTGAGCTCCTGTCCAAGAGGCTGTTGTATTTCTCAGGCACAGGCTGAGTAGCAAGTAGAGGGGCCTTCGCCTCTGCCTCCCCGTTCTCTGAAAAAGGGAGGAGCCCTACCTGCTGTGCAGGGAACGAACTGAATGCAAGTGTGGTCGGTGTCTGCTGAATGCCTGAGAGAGGTTGCAGCTGGGAGCCATGACTAGGAACTCCAGTTCTGCTGGCTGCTGCTGAGCGGACCCTGGAGGCACCTTTTCTGCAGGTGGGGGTCACTACGTCTCTGCAGGGAGAAGACTGCCCTTGGGAACAGTTGAGTCAATACCTCCAATGTCTTAAAAACCGGGGCACCTTGAAAGACAAGCCCTGTTGACCGCCCATCGTGTTGTCTGGCAGAATGCCCGCCGTGTGCTGCTTGGGCTTCCCTAACCCTGGCGGATTGCCCCCACAGGACTGCATGGAGCAGCATGGGCTGTACGTTGTGACGGCCTTGAGGTGCCTGGGGCAGTGGTCGGCAAACTGCGGCTCGCGAGCCACATGCGGCTCTTTGACCCCTTGAGTGTGGCTCTAACACAAAATATCATGGCCTGGGCGAGTCTATTTTGAAGAAGTGGCGTTAGAAGTTTAAAAAATTGGGCTCTCAAAAGAAATTTCAATCGTTGTACTGTTGATATTTGGCTCTGTTGACTAATGAGTTTGCCGACCACTGGCCTGGGGCAAGGGGAGGTAGGGCCAGGCGCCCGCCCGGGGTTAGGGAACAGGAGGAGGAGGAGGTGCGGGAGCTGATGATAAAACACCCACAGCTGGCGCCGGCTGCCTCCGCAGGTGGAGAAACCGTCTTTATTTCAGAACTGCCTGCTACCAGAGTCAATAACTATCGTTACAAGAAGTACAAGAGAGAGACAGACAACAGGCCAGTGGGAGTGGTTCCGTCTGAACAAACACCGAGTCAGGTCCGTGGTCCGAGGAAGCCCCAGGCCTTGCGGGCCCGGAGCCTTTCTAAGCTTTGCAGGCCCTGGAGAGGTGGGTAAGTTGGAGCGCGGGGACCAAGGCTGGGCCCAGCCCACAAGGGCACGAGGCTTCCCGGGCTCTAGGCAAAGCTGCCTGACCCACCTCCCCCTTCTCCAGTTTCCTTCTATTGTACCTTCCCCAAACTATGACCATATACATAGACAGCTCCCAGGCACCTCTTTCCCTGGGGCTCACTGACGTCCCTTTAAAATGCCTCGCTAGTCCCCCACACCACTCCAGGAGCCTCTGGCAACCTCATTCATCCTCAGGACAAAGCCCGGGGAGGCCTACCCAGGGCAATCGGCACCACACCTGGGCCTCAGGGCAGGTGTGAGGACACTGCTGTCCCTGCGACAGGAGCCCAGGTGGCAGTCATTCTGAGGCCAGGAGGACAGTCCTCTGGCTGGGAAAGGGATACAGGAGTAAAATCGTCAACCAGCCTGGGCTCTTGTCCAGAGCACAGACTGGGTGGTCCTCGGGCTGGCCAGGAGGCAGTGCATGCTGGGCATCGGCTGCCTGGGTGAGCTCCTCCCACTGTGATGAGGCAGGGCCACAGCAGATGGGCGCTCCAGGACTCCTGTGCCGACACCTTTGCTTCTAAGGAGCTCGGCCCTGGAGGGACACCCCGCAGCATCTCCCCACCCTCCGGTCCTCACCTCACTAGACCCCAGCTGTCCGCATTCCTCAAGGCTTTCTTAGGAAGGCAGAGGCTTCTTGCTATCCAGGCTGTCACTGCAGACGCTTCTGTCTCACTTCAGGCTCTTTATCCAAAGAAAAAGCCCCCGGCCTGGCCCTTCTGTTTCTTGGCAGCATCTGCATCATTGGATGGCAGTAGACAACCTGATCTTGCTGGGCCCCAAGACCCCATCCCGAGAGAGCTGCCCTCCCTGGGCCTGTCAGAGCCACGAGACCGGGTAGCCAAGGTCACGGTGAGAGCCCTGAGCCCAAGGACACAGCAGAGAAACGCTCCCCGGCCCTGAAGTGGTGTCTGCAGGCTGTCTCTGTCCCTAGTCCTCAAGGCACTTACTGGCCACTAAACTGTGGGGGACAGTACTTGCTGCTTGGGCCTGGGAGGAGAGAGGGGAGACCCAGAATCGAGCAGCAGAGGAGATGAAAATCGGAGGCCCCTGGGGCAGGAAGAGACTGAAAAACCATCTCATCTCCTCCGCCCCCAGGCGAGCTCCTGTCCAGGAGGCTGTTCTATTTCTCAAACCTGCGCGTCCTCATTAAACCTGAGCTCTACCTGAAGTCTCCAGCTGCCAGGACGTGGTGTTAGTGCAGTCCTGCGTCCCTGGAACAGGTCCTCCCCGCACAGGGGTTCGCTTTCCCCTGGGACTGAGTTTCCCCAGTGAGAACCCCTCCTCAGCTCCCAGAGGCCTGCCTTCCTCCCTTTTGCTAACAGGCCTCCTCAGAGCTAAGACACTGGTGGTGTCTGTTGACTCAGGCAAGCTCAGGACTGCATGCAGCCTCCAGCTGCGCTGTTAGGCACCGTGCCAACCCCTCCTCCCTCTGGGCCCAGCACAGATGCCTGTCCCCTGCTCCTTCAAGCATCCCCTTTCTGACAGAGCAAGGCATGGCCAAACCACCGCCACCGAGGTCAGCCCGGAGGCGAGGCCAAGTTCGTGGTCTCTGTAAGGGTCACAGAGCTGAGCCCAGCACCTTGCATGGGGGGTGGACGGGAGCAGGTGAGGAGGGTGTGATCTGGTGTCTCCAGGGAGGCAGTCCTGAGCTGGGGCGGGTGGTGGGGAGAAGAGGCGTGAGCTTGCATTTTTGAAAAAAAACTGTAGTGGGTAAACACATCAACATAAGCCTGCTCAGGAAAATAGAGCAGGACTCAAACGTTTAAAAAAACCATAGCAAAATAGGGCTCTGACTGTAAACGACAAAAACCAGGCGTAGGGGCCCGTTCCCTACAAGATGCCTGTCCTGCTGCTCGTGGATGTCAACGGCCACCAGTCAGCACAGGTTGTGCCGCCACTGGCCCCTGGGTTTGGGGAGTCCCTGTCCCGGCTTTGGCCTCTGGGAACAAGGGTAAGGGGCATGGGGGCTTCAAGCCAGCACTGCGGAGTGAGGTCTTCGCAGAAGCGATTCGAAGGCAAAGGCCTGATGTCTCCTAGAATCTGCCCACACCTTGGGTTGGGCCCAGCCAGGCTGCTCACCCCACGATCACCCGCCAGGATCTCTAGAAGCAGAATTTTCCACGCCCTCCTTAATAAAGGGGCTGGAGTTCTTATCTGAGCCCCGTCGTCGCGGGCACGCTGTGTGACCCTGACCCTTTCGATCTCAGTGTCTTCATCTGTAAAGTGAGGGCCTTGGACAGGTGAGCTCTAAAGCCTCGATGTTCTGTGACTGGTAATATACCCAGAGCACAAGGTCGGAGGTCCCATTTATTATCCCCTTTTCTCCTGGAGAAATGCAAAAGAGCGGTCTGAGGCAGCCCGGGGGACGGGTCTTGCCAGGTGCCCCGGGTTGTCCTGGGAGCAGGCAGGGCCACGTTTATCCTCTGTCGTCCTCAGAAGCCTGCCCTTTACTCTCCCAGGCGCGAGGGGGTCAGTGCTGGGGGAGTGGAGTCCTGGGCCTGCAGGCCACGCTGGAGAGGAGGGTGGGCACACACCCCTGTCTCTGGTCTCCTGCCCAACCCTGGAGGGACTGTGCAGAATGGGTCTTGGTGGGTGGGTGGGGCCTCCCCAAGACAAGCCCTTTAGTCACCCCGCCACCTGGAGTGGCTGCTGTCACTCTGGGTGACAGGTCGGGTTGGCAGTGTTGGCTAAGAGGGCAACGTCAGGCCAAGTCTGGTGCCCCTCCCCACCAGGTGTCCCAGCCTCTCAGTCCCTGTTAGCTTCCCCCCTCCCCCCCCAGACTGAGTATCACCCCTAATGCTGCAGGAGCTCGGCCCTCAGGGCACTGGTGCTCAGCCACCTGGTCAGGTGGCAGGAGCTTCCAGGGAGTCATCGAGGGCAATGCCAGGGCCCAGCCGTGCCGCCCCTCGAGAAAGTAGGAGGGTCCTTGGTCCCAGGGGGGCTCTCTCCTTAGACTGAGGGATGCTCATGTGTATGCCTTGCTCCACTTCAGCCAGGTCACCTCCAGTGCTCCTGCCGGGTTTGGGGCGCTGCCCTCAGGGGACAGAGTCCGTCTGCGGTCCCAGGACGCCATCTCCACAGACGTGAAGGGAATGTTTCAGATGCCCTTCTTCCCATGGGCCTGGCACCCCAGAGGGCCCGGCACGGGTTCCGTATCATCTTGGAAATTACTGTCCGGTGCCTCTTGATTAAAAAATAAATAAATAAAAATCCTCGCATGGGTTCTAGCCAGTGGCAGAATACGAAATATCCTGCCTCCTACAAAAAGGGCGCTGTCTACAGTAGGTATTTAAACCAGCCAGTCTCAGGCACAGTGTTGGGCCATCTTGGCATCAGGAGGGGCCGGGCCAGCTGGCTGCATCCTCGGAGGTGGTGTCCGGCGGTGGAGGGAGGGGCGCCAAGGTCAGAGCTCCAGGTGGCCTATGAGGACCAGCATGGCCACGGAGTGGGAGAGGATGGTGCTGGGGCGCGGGGCCGGGCAGACTGCCGAGTTCTCCACCATCATGCTTGTGTCTGGAAGCGGCAGGCAGAAACGTGGGGCAGGGTTGGCCGGGTACCCTCCCCCCCCCCCCACACACCCCACTCTTGGGAGGGGACCCAGGCCTTTCTATGGAGACGCAAGGAGGGCAGGCTTCCGGACGGAGAGGTGTTTCAGCCCCACTCCTACAGCGTTTTGCAGGGCCTCGGCCTCCCCCTGGCCCCTGAGGAGAGCACCCTGAGACTCCCGAGGGAAGGGGTGGGGGAGGCAGCACCTCCGTTCCTCACGATGTGGACTTCTGCCGGGGTTCCGTCCCCTCCAGGCCCCGTGGTCCGGATCTGCACCAGGGCATAGCCGATGTCTTCGGGAACGGCCACTTCTATCCAGTTCTTGCTGGTGAGGTGGAGCGTGGGAGTCGGGTGTAGGTCATTCTGGTACAGCATCTGTGGGGAGGTTAGGCAGGGGGCGTCACTTACACCAGGGCCGATTCCTCCCTCTTCCTCGGCCCGAGGCACTGGGCCCGAGAGGGCCTGCGTCCTCACCCCTCCTGTTTCCTGTTGACCAGGACCAGGCTCTTGAACAAGCGCTCCATTGGTGGAGAAAAGCTGGCAGCCAGCTGCACTGTTTTTGCAGACCCCTTAGGCTAGAAGGACCCCAGACTGCCCCCGCCCCGTCTCTCATGCCCCCCCCCCCCGAGCCCTGCCTTCCTGCAGCCCCCTTTCTTACAGTGGCCACTACAAGTGACCTGGAGACCCATTCGTGTGTCTCCTGCTTACATCTAACTCGGGTCCCTTCTGCTACAAAGGGCGGCCCTCCTGTGTTCCCCGCGAACGCAGACGAGCCGTTCCCCACCATCCAGCGCTTGGCCGATCCCTTCCTACCTTATAGCCAGTGACCGCAGACTCGTTGCGGAGAGGGACCACAGGGTCCCACTTAATGCTCAGACTGGAGCTCGAGAACGTCCAGGAGATGTTGCCGGGGGGTTGCCGCGGAGCTGCCAGAGGAGGGAGGAGTTGGGCCGACCTGTGAATGCGTCCTCACCACCCACCCCTTGCCTTTGGCCAGCCTTTTTCTGAGTGTCTGCACCCAGAACATCCCGCCACAGCCGCCTAAGAAACACACCCGGTGAGAACCCACCGGCGGGAGGAGAGAGGCTGTGAACTCCACGCCCCATTTTCACGAGGCTGCTGCCTCGTTTCCGTCCAGCCAGGCTTGTGGGCTAGAGCATTTGTCTTGCACTGGGGGGAAGAGTGATCCTAGAGACACCCGCTCCCCCCAAACACACCTGTCCCCCACCCCGGGCCGGCAGACTCACGGGGCTTCATGGTCGTGGCATTGGCAGAAGGACTGGCAGGCCCAGTGCCCGCCCGGTTGTAGGCCCGAACGGTCACGTGGTACTTGGTGTTGGGGTGCAGGTCAGTGACTCGGGCACTGGTGTCCAGCCCTGCCGTCCTCACACGGTCAGCGGCTGCTTCTTTGTCCCCAGCTTTCCAGTAGCGGATCTGCGGGGGCCGGGATACCCTAGGCTCAGCAGTCAAGTGCGGGACTGCAGGGCTACCCTCACTCCGGCCCTGGCCGCCACATCCTGTTCCTCTCCTGCTCCCTGAGTGGGGAGTCACTCCTCAGTGGGGCCTGCCTAGCCTGTTTGTCCTTCCTCTGGGCTTCTCGCCCCATCTCCTGCACAGGCACCCTAGGGTGGACTCATCGGTGGGTGCAGGGCTCAGGGCAGTCAAACTGCTGGGTCCAGAGTTCCACAGGGACAGGATGATCAACTGGTACATAGAGGGGGCCATGCGGTTCCCTGCAGCCCTGAGGATGCCAAGCTAGCTGGGCTCTGGCATGAAAGGGGCAGGCCATGCCCCTTCCAGAACCTGCCCCTCCTCTCCTAGGCCCCTCCTCCCCTAGGCCCCTCCTCCCCAAACTCCTCCTCTCCTAGGCCCCTCCTCCCCTAGGCCCCTCCCCTCCTAGGCCCCGTAGCTCCAGGGCAGGTGCTGGCCTAGCATTACCTCAAGGCTGTCTACAGGCCTGTCTTCCCCGTGGGCACCAGCCTTCGGGTCTCAGCTACGGTTGCTGCACAGACTGCACAGACTGGGTGCTGTTTGCCAGGTTAGTGAGTGAGTGCTCCAAAGAGGAATGACTAGTGCTCTCACCCAATCTGTTTTTTATTTTATTTTAATTTTTATTAATTTCAGAGAAGAAGGGAGAGGGAGGGAGGGAGAGAACCACTGATAGGCCTCCCGTCATGGGCCCCACATGGGGAGACCAAGCCCACAACCCGGGTATGTGCCCTGACTTGGAATTGAACCGTGACCCCCTGGTTCACAGGTTGACGCTCAACCACTGAGCCCCGCTGGCTGGGCGCCCTCACCCAACCTTCAACCCCAGCATCCTCCCTCTCCCAGGCCCCAGGTCAGCGCTCACCTCGTAGCCCAGGAGGACCCCGTTCATGTCCGGCGGCACCGCTTCCCAGGTCACGTTCATCTCTGAGGCTGAGACCCCCTTGGCCCAGACCTTGGCCGGGGCCACCCTGGGCTCTGGGGACCGATACAAAATGGATTTGGATTCCCAGGGCCTCCTCGTGTGCGACAGGGCAGCCACCAACCCCGACGGCCCTTGCTGAGAACTTTAGGGCCCAGGGTCCAGGACCAAGGCCACGGGGGTCCCAGAGGGCCTCCCTCTCCTTCCCAGGCCTGAGGGGAGACCAGGAGGCAAGGGCTAGAAATGAGGCCAGCGGCTTAGAACCCCAGACCTGTCTTCCCCGTGGGCACCCGTGTCCTCTCCACCCCACTGTGGGCCTGAGGAGGGAGTAGCAGCCGCGATGGGGCAGAGGGGGGGCCCGGGGTCACCCACCTTCCTCCGCCGAGTACACGAGGGCAGTGAGGCTCTCGGGCCCGTCCCCTCGGCGGTTGTAGCTGCGGATCTTGACCTCGAAGGGCGTGTAGGGCCGGATGCTCTCGTTGCTGTAGACGAAGTACTGGGCGTCGGCGCCGGGCACCCGCGCGCTCTGCCAGCCGGCGCTGCCCTGCCTGCGGAAGGACAGCAGGTAGCCGAAGCCGTCTCCGTTCTGGTACTCCCGTGACATGGGCTGAGGGGCAAGAGCGTGGCATGGGTGAGGGGCCGCGGGTGCGTTTCCTGCCCATCCTGTGCCCCACCCAACCTTCACCAGGAGGGCAGCCCAGGACTGCGCCATGGTGGTGTGTATCCTGTGTGGGCGCTCCTGCGGGAGGCAGCGGGTGCAGGGGAGGGAGAGGACGGCGGCTGCTGGACTGGGCACTGGCTCTGTCTGGGTTCTCCCTGCAGCGGCCCAGCCCAGAGAGGAGTCAGGACTGAGGAGGGGCGGGGGCAGGACTTGTCCCCCCAGAGAACTGGAAGCACGTTTTTGCCTCTGTCCGAGCGCTTACCGTCCAGTTGACAATGAGCTCGCCAGGGGCTCCACCACCTCCGCTGAGCCCCGAGGGTGCCACGAAGGGGGCTGTCAGGACCAAGGGACACAGATGTTAACGGGCTGGTTAACGGGCAGTGAGGGGACCAGAGCCCTGAGCCGGTGCCTGTAAAGTGACCTAGGATGGGGACCCCCCTGCAGATGGGCCCTGGTTTTGTCCTCTAACAGTCCCTCTGGACGTGGGCCCTGGAGTCAGGCAGACCTGAGATCAAATCCCACCTCTGCCGTTTACTCCTGTGCTTCCCTGAGCAAGTTACTTAACCTCTCTGCGCCTGATTCTCCCTCTGGAAGGTGAGGATACTGTTTCTCTCAAAGGGCTGTAAAGAGAATAAAATTAAAAAAGACAGTGGCGAGTGTGTGTGCATGTGTGTGTGTGTCTCTGTATGATCATTGCCTCCTTCTCTCCTGTCGCTGAAACTAAATAAGAGACTAGCTAGCTTCAGAGTGCGTTAAATTCAGGGGAATGAGTAATTCAGAATGCAATGGACACAAAAAAACATTTATTTTGGGTTGCAGGGTGTTTTACCTTTTTTCTTTTGTGGCAGAATTAATTTCCCAATTGTCGCTATTATTCAACAAGGCTGATATTAAAACAAGGATATATTTCATCAGCTCATGAAGCTTGACAGGGGGTAAGTTGGCTGAGGGTCAAAATATTTCTGCAGATGACCCAGCAGTTAGAGGCTTATCACTTTGTTTGAAGACCATAGCTTAGGGCCTTGTCACCTGCAAGGAGCACTTCCTCTCAGTGCCCATTGGGTCCTGCGAGCTGGGTGTTATTGTCCCCCCTTTCAGGGCGGAAAGACTAAGGCCCAGTGCGGTTAAGCAACTTGCCTAAGGTCACAGAGCAAAACGGCACGGCTAGAATGTGAACTCAGTTCTGATTCTGAAGCCTCTCATCTTCCCTCTGCACCACAGCGGCCTCCGTGCTCATAAACTCGCAGGGCGCCAGAGTGAGGAGACTGCTGCCCTCCCACACCCGGCCCTGCCGGAAGCCAGGCCACGTGCTCCTGGATTCCTGACTCGGGAGGGTCCCAGTCAGAAGGGCCCAGAGTCAGCCTGGGGCATCCAGGAAACTATGTGGAAGGGACACGAGAAGGCAGACCCTCACTCCACCTCCAGGGGGCAGGCCTGTGTGGGCAGGAGAAGGGGAGGCAGCGTCCTGGTTCCCTGCTGCCCGGCCGGGGCTCCGGGGTTCTGTGGACGAGAGACTGCTCTAGGACGTGACCACTGTCTGTCCTTCAAGCCAAAGGGTCCTTCCAAGACCCTCATAGAGACGGCATGATGCCTATTCGGGCACACATCAGCACCCCTGCTTCTTGCTGGTTCCTGGAACAGGCCCTTGTCCTGACCTGGTCAAGCAGGGAGAGTAATTTCCCGCACCTGCACCTGGGAGTGCCTGGTTAGGACCTGTGCCTATCCCCGGTTTACCCGCTCTAACTCTGGTGCTGTCAGGCGGCACAGAACATCCCCTTCATCCTGCAGCTGCCAAGGCCACGTCCACGTTGGCGTCCCTTGGTAAACTCTGTTCACGGCCAGGCAGTGTCCTGCCTCTTTCTCGGGCTTTTCCCGGCCCCACTTCCCGAGGTAGATTTCAGTCCCGGGACCCTGCCTGGGGCTGGTGGACTGACGGGCTCTGGCGCTGGGCCTTTGCCTGGGACAGGCTCAGAGGGCGGGCAGGCGCCTCTCGGCAGATGCTGACCAGGCTCTCTCCCCCTCCTGCCCCACTCAGGTTCGGGCACCGCCTTTCAGGAGGGCTGTGGGCAGACGGACTTCCTCCTGCTCCCAAAGGAACCATCGGAGGACTGGGCGACACTGGCTGCTTCCCGAGGCCCCTGCACCACCCCCCCCCCCCACACTCACACACACACACACACACACACACACACACACACACTCACACACACACACACACACACACGGAGTCATACACTCATAAACACTCACACATGCTCACACATGTTCACACACAGAGTCATATACTCACACACACACACACTCCCATGCTCACACACTCTCACACACTCATACACACTCCCATGCTCACACACTCACATACTCTCACACACTCCCATGCTCACACACTCTCACACACTCCCATGCTCACACACTCTCACACACTGCCATGCTCACACACTCTCACACTCTCACACACTCCCATGCTCACACACTCTCACACACACTCACACACTCCCATGCTCACACACTCTCACACACACACCTTCCTCATAGCTGATTTCTGCAGCTCGTGCACTTCCAGGGAGGACATCTGCCCACCACCCCAGCGTCCTGGGTTCAAGTCCAGACTATGACACTTCCCTTCTCCAAACTTTTTTTCCCCCAGTAAAAAACCCTTTTTGTTTTGAGATATCGTAGATTCACATGGAGCTGTCAGGTTGCCGCATGTTTTAACGAGGGCCTTGGCCAGGCCGTGGTCAGTGCACAGGGCTGTGTGCAGGGCAGTGGCCCGGCCCTGGCCTGCGTCCTGTCTCGTGTTGCGTTAGAGTCTGAAGCCTGGTCAGCGGGGGAGGGGGGGGCACTCTGCGAATTGCTCTTGGCTGGGGCTCCCTTGGAGGAGGGTGGTGTCTGTGCCTGAAGCTACTTCACTTGGGGACACCCAGGGCTGACCTGCTTCCTTGGTCTGGATTTTGCTGGAGGGCCCACTGGGCTCCCCAGTGCCCAGGATGTTGCTGGCTATGACCCGGAACTCATAGTCCATCCAGGGCGTTAGGCCCAGCACCTGGGCGGTCTCCGCGTTGCCCTCGATGTTGGCGGGATCTGCAAGGCACGGAGGAGTCGGTGGTCTGGACGGGATGGGCAGGGCCTGAGCCTGGCCCACCTTTGGGCCCAGCCCTCGGCTGGGGCCTGACACACGCAAAGCACTCAATACCTCTTTCAGAAACGACCAGAAAACGAGTCCTCCCCGCCCTGGAGCCTCTGCTGGTGTCGTGGGCACCCTATGCCGCCGTGCATGCAGTCACTGCCCAGTAACATTCCCGCCAGCGCTCAGGGTGCACACAGAGCGCCTCCTCCTTCAACTCTCCCCACGCTCCTGCTGTCCCCGTGCCACCGTCTCCCCACTGGCCCGGGAGCTCTCTGCAGGCAGATGGCCCAAGCTTGTCCCTCTTTGAAGCTCCAGGCTCAGCCCCAGCCCTCTGCCCCCTGCCCCCACTGCTGGCACACAGCCAGGCCTTGTCCATCCTGACAGGGCAGGGCACTTACTGGTCCGAACTTGCTTCCACTTCCCTGCAGGCGGAGTGCGAGCTTGCAGGGTGTACTTGGCAATGGGGCTGTGGTTGTCAAAGCCACGGCTCCAGCTGAGCTGGACAGTGGTGTCGCCGATGTCCCTTACCACCATGCCTCCCGGGGGGCCCGGGGGACCTGCACCAGAGGTCAGAGCATTGTGGGTCAGAATTGGGCAGCTTCCAATTGAAGCCAACCTCCCCCAGGCTGGTTTGGGCTGGTGAAGTACCAAGTGGAGGCAGCAGAGGGCGCCACAAACACAGGCTCTGGTGGGAGAGTGAGGAATGGGGTTTTGCGTGGTGGGTGGGATGTGTCCAAGGCTGGGAGGGTCCCAGAGACCCTCACAGAGGGATGTGGACTCACTTCCCAGCACGGAGAACTTCTGGCCGCAGCAAAGTTCTCCACTCTTGGGATGTGTTTAGGAATGCTTCCTAAGATATTGGCTTTGGAGAAAGAATATTCTATTCATCTAGGACAGTGGTCGGCAAACTCATTAGTCAACAGAGCCAAATATCAACAGGACAACGATTGAAATTTCTTTTGAGAGCCCAATTTTTTAAACTTAAACTTCTTTTAACGCCACTTCTTCAAAATAGACTCGCCCAGGCCGTGGTATTTTTGTGGAAGAGCCACACTCAAGGGGCCAAAGAGCCGCATGTGGCTCGCGAGCCGCAGTTTGCCGACCACGGGTCTAGGATCTATAAGGAACTTCCGGATAAGTTCAGCTCAGCGAACTTCTGTCAGAAACACTTCCCCACAGCTCGGGGAGAGGCGGGGAGTTAGGGAGCGAAGACCGGAGTAGCCCAGCTGGCCTCTGAGGAAGTGGGGTGGGGGTGGCAGTGGGAAACCCCGTCACCTCGGACCAGGACTGTGGCCTCCTTGGACGCGCTGTCCACCACCGTCTGGGCCGTGCAGGTGTACTTCCCGCCGTGGCGCAGCTGGGCGTTCAGGATGGTCAGGTCTCCAACCGTCTCCTTCTGCACACAGGGGACAGGGAGAGGCCAGGTCAGGGGGCGCAGCTCCGGCCCTCCCCGTACCTCGGTCCCATCTGTTCCCGTGGGAGGAATCAGCTCCTCCCCACTCAGTCCCACCGGGGACTAAACACGGTCTGTGACACGAGACAGTCTACAAGCGCCCAAGTTACTGATGCCATGGGCGCTGGGGGCAGGATCACCACAGGGGGAGTGAGCGGCTGAGTGCCTCCGGAGAACCCAGGCAGCTGCCATTCCAGGGAGGATGGATACGAATCCGAGGACGAGTCTGCCCTGGCTGGCATTCCCGAGGGAGCGGGGAAAGGCTGTGGGTGGTCAAGGCCACCTTGGGTCCCTTGTCTTCCCAAAAGGAGGGAGTGGCTGTGGGTTCTCGGCCTCGGGCCTCACCACACTGGCCCTCCGGTAGTGACCCCCAGGCTTGTCGGGGTCGATGGGAAAGTCGTCCAAGGCCCAGAGGAAGGTGAGGTCCATGGTGGGGTCGTGGGAGGCATGGCACTGCAGGGTCAGGTTGTCGCCCAAGTTGATGTCGGCACTGGAGGGGGCCAGCGTGATCTTGGTCGCATCTGCCAAGAAATACAAGGTCTCTGGGTGGGTGAGGGGAGAGGTTTGTCCTAAGCCCCGGGAATGAGAAGGGCCGGCGTGGCCAACGTATCCGGACCTCCCAGCAGCCCCACCAGTGTGTGGGAGGAGGCGGGACTACATTCTGGATGGAGGCGAGAGGGTGGCCCCAAATGAACCCGGGTCCCGGAGTAGTCTCACAACCAAGCTGGGAGGAGCATGGGACGACAGGGCCCGGTGGCGAGGGGGGATGGTGCCCCCTGTGGCTGAGTCCACCAGCCTCAGCCACACCACACCCTTACCTCGCACAGACAGGATGCCCGTGCTGTTGGCTTTGCCCATGAAGTTCTCAGCGAAGCACGTGTATTTGCCTTCATCGGACCGACTGATGTTTCTTATGATCAAGGTGCCATCCGGGGTTACTGTCACTCTGCAGCCAGGACAGAGCCGATGGGGCCACCCCGGGGACACACGTGGTCCCGGGAAGGGACTCGGCTCCAAGGAGAACGCGGGGGAGCGGGAGTGGCTGGGGGTGGGTGCGGGCGGTACCTGCTGCTGTTGACCAAGATCTCAGTGCCTTTGCTCCAGAGCACCACGGCCTTCGGGGCTGCCCGGGGCTGGCAGGGGATCATGACCTCTCCCCCGCGGGCTGCAGGGATCAGGCGCCTCACGGGATTCAGCCTGAAGTCGGGGGCCAGTGCTGGAAGGAAAGGGGAGCACCCCACAGTCACCCAGGGCGTCATGACAGGACCCGTGACTAAGACGTCGCCTGGCCGGGTGCTAAGCACTATGGACCTTCGTGGTCAGTGCATGAGTGACCCTTAGCACCACTTCCAAAACCCACCCGGAATCCACCCCTTCCGATCAGCCGCTGCCCCCGCGCTGCTCCAAGCCCCCACCCCTCCTGCTGGACTGTGAAAAGGCCCCCTAATCGGTCTTCCTGTTTCTGTATTTTCTTTCTGCAATTCTTTCCCCCGCAGCAGCCAGGGGTATCTTTTTAAAAATGTGAATTAGGCACTCAGAAGGAAGTCCAGCTTCTCACAGGGACTCAGAACTAAGTCCCTCTCTCCAATCCCATCTCACTCCACTCTGCCCCTCACTCAGTGTGCTCCAATCACCTGGGCCATTTTTGTTCTTTGAAAATGCTACCCCTTTTCCTGCCCCAGGACCTTTGCACTGGAAATCCCCCAGATCTTCACGTGGCTGGCTCCTTCTTAACACTTGGGTCACATCCTCAAAGCGACTGCCTCAGAGAGGTCTTCTTCGACCACCCCATCTCACTGGCCCCCCTCCTCCTACCTCACTACCGGCTTTTCTTGAGTCTGTTTTTTTTTTTTTAGTCTGTATTTTTAATGGCTGTCTGAAATTATCTTATTTAATGATTTGATTTTGTGTTTATTTGCCCTCTTTCTCTACTGGATTGTAAGATACTTGAAGGCAGAGACCTTATCTGAGGAGGTACTGAATAAATATTAGTAGAATGAATGAATGAATGAATGAGCCTTCACTAAGCCTCACTACAACTTGATGAGGTAGGCATCACTGTGCCCATTTTACAGATGAGCAGACTAAAGTTTCATGAGCTCAAGTCACACAATAAGAATATGAGCAGCTGCCAACAGTTACTGGGCACCTGTTATGCTTTGGACAGGTCCCTTACGCTTTACCTCTGTCATCTCATTGAATCCCACAACAGCTGTGTGAGGGCAGGACTACTGCCCACATTTTATAAATTAGTAAACTGAGACACAGCACTGAAGGGTCCAGGCTAAACACTAATCTAATTGATCTGGTTTCCAATGACTTTGGCCATCTTTTTTTTTTCACTGCAACACAAACATTTATATTGTGCCAGACATAGAACAAGCCACCTCATCTCCTTTCTTAAATCCCCGAGTTCTTCTCAGAAGCTGTTGGAAAACTGCCAGGTGTGTTGTGTGTTTAGAAATGCTGCATGTCGACCCCTAGCGCCCCCCTTGTGCCCCCCGGGGGTGTCCCAAGCCTCCCCGGGCCCTTTACCTTGCACGGCCAGCTCAGCGCTGGCGTAGATGGTGCCATGCTTGTTCTCTGCCACACACTGGTACATGCCTGAGTCCTCCAGGCTCAGCTTGGAGAACCGCAGGTCCCCGGCCAGCACCTCCACCCGGGTCTGTGCCAAAGAGCCGGGCGCAGGGTGGGGCAGGGGCGTCGGGACCACTGGAGGCCCAGGATGGAGGGGCCCACTCCCTGGAGGAGGGGCTCACATGCCCAGTCCCATCTCAGAGTCGCCTGGAATTCAGGACTTGATTCGCTGGGCCTCCCTGTACATCAGCACTGAGGCCAGAGGGGTGAAGTGACCCGCCCAGGACCACACAGTGTTTCTGTGGCTGAGCTGTGCCTGGACTCCAGTCAGGAGTCTGTCCGGTTGACCAGCCTGTGGCCAAGTGACTCGGGGATGGAAAGAAGCACCTAGAAACACCCTTTAGCCCGGAAGTGGGGGGGGGGGTTGGGGAGGTAGGGGTGTGGGAGGTAGCCCAGAAGTGGGGGGAGGGGGGTGTTGGGGAGGTAGGGGTGTGGGAGGAAGCCCAAGTCCCTTACCTGGGAGGCCAGAGGCTCCCCATTCCGCAGCCAGCGCACTGTGGGCCGGGGCTTGCCGGCGGCTGCGCAGCCCCAACGCAGGCTGGACCCGATGTCGGCCTCCATATCCGAGATCACCTTGAGCCACTCGGGCTGGGCTGTGGGGTGCAAGGGAGAGAGAGGTTGGGGTTGAGCAGGGAGGAGCCTCCAGCACATTGAATGGGCAGGGATTGCAGCACTGCAGTTCCTGTGCCAGACAGCAGAGGGAGCTATCAGCATCCTGGGATGTGGTGAGAAGCGGCTCCGGCAAGTTGGCACATGCAGCCCGTGGCACTGGCTGTCTTAGCAACTTAAGTCCTTCTAACGCCTTCCACGTGCTTTCTGTAACGCCAGCTGAGCTGGCCACGGCGCTAGCCTCTTCTGTCCCCACCCCCAGGGCAGTCCTGGAGCCAGAGGCTTAAGCAACGGTCCTCCCAGGCTCCTCCCTGACTTTTGGATGGACTCCCTCCGCCGGAGGCCAGGGTGAAGGCGGGGAGAGGCGTCCTCGTACCCTGCACGATGATGCGGCCCTGGACGCTGTCTCGGCCCTTGGAGTTCTCCGCCTCACACTCGTAAGTGCCCTCATCCTCGAAGCCGACGCTGGGGATCTGCAGGGTGGGCTCAGCCGTGGCCCACTGCGGGGACAAGGAGCCATCCACTTTGCGCCACTTGATCCTGGGGACTGGGCTGGCGGGAGACAAAGCCAGAGGGGGTGCACTGACTCCTCCACACCCAGATCCTCAGGTCCTCCTGAGATGCTGGGCAGGTGGGGGTGGGGAGGAGGGCATTCAACGGGGGCCTGGGAAGGAACCGAGGGAGGGAAGGGCCTCACCCAGCGCAGGGGAGGGGCAAGAAAGGGGGCTCCCTCCTCCCTCCACGCCCCTGAATAGTTGTGACACCCGTGAGCGTGGTCTTCCGCATGGTCTATACCGGAAGCTGACTGGCCCTCCCGCCCCGACCCTGCGCTGACCACCGTGCCTCTTCTGGGCCTGCCCTCGCCAACAGTGGCCTTGACCTGGGTCTTTATGGGCCCTTTGCCCCTCTCGTCAACAGGCCTGGCCTCTGCGTCCCACAGGGCCTCCAGGTGTTAGTAATCTGTGCGCTACAATGGACTGAGGTAGCAGTGAGTCTTTACAAAAGGATTCTCTGGAAGCCCAATAACTCTCCCCAAAGCAGGGGGCAGCCTGGGCTTCCTCAAATAGCAGGAGGGATTCATTCTGCAGATATTTACTTATGGAACACCCACAATTTGTGTCGCCCGTTCCAGGGAATCCTTTTCCTGGGAGAGCATGATTCCTATCGCAGTTTTTAAAAAGGCAACCGTCAGCAGCCACCGAATCCTGACTGAAGGCCAGGCTCTGCTCTGAGCACTTTACGTATATTGACTCACTGCCTCCTCATAACGACCCCACGAGGTAGGCGCTATTATTATCACCACGCGCAAATAAGGGAACGGAGGCACAGAGAGGTTAAGTCATTTTCCCAAGGTCCCCCAGCCAGCAAGTGGCCGAGTTGGGACTGGAACCAGGCGGGCCGGGTGTTTAGGGCTCGGTGAGTGGTCACTGCAAACTGTGGGCCTGGCACCCCGCTAGACCCTGAGAGGGGCGCCAAGATGACTGAGTGCTGCCCCTGCCTGCCCCCTTTCTCTCTGGGGTCACCCGTGTCCCGCCCGCCCGCCCTCCTCCGCCACTCACTTCCCGAAGGCAAAGCACTCCAGGGTGACCTGCTGCCCCAGCAGCGCGTACGTCTCCGCTGGGAAGCGGGCCTTGATGCTGGGCGCGAAGAGCCTGGGGTCTGGGGAGAGAGGGCTTGGCAGGTCGGATGCTAGAGGTCCGGGTCAGGTGCTCCCGTGCCAGGATCTCAGCCCAGCTCGGCGCTGACTCCATCCTAACTCGCTTCCCCCTTGGGGACCTGGGCCGAGCGGCTGAGGTCTTGCAGCAGGAGGACCCGGTGGTCTGGGCCCCAGACCCTGTGCCCTTGAGCTGCTTCACAACCCCTGAGGGGAAACCCCTTTCCCCACCTCCCCTGCCCCTCAGCTCTCCCCGCCCGGCCTGCCCGCCGACCCTGACCTTCAGCGGCCAGGTTGAGCTGAGCAAACTTGCTGAAGACGCTCTTGGTGGAGAAGTCCATGTGGCTGGTGGCCAGGCAGGAGTAGTTGCCCAGGTCGGAGGCGTTGGTCCGGGCGATGTACAGGTTCCCCGTGGTCTGGGACACGAAGTGCCGCCCGTCCGTCGGGATGAAGTTGGGGAACTCATTGAGGAGCCAGCGGTAGGACAGGCCTAGGACGTGGGGAGTATGAGGACACCAGGGGGTGTTGGGCCAACAGGCCACTCTGGGTGGGACCCCGACATGCTGGGGGGGTCCTGAGAGCCCCGTTCTCTGAGCTGGGCTGAGGGGAGACCTAGAGGGAAGATTGCCCTTGATCCCTGCCCCTGGGGAGAGCAGTGCACCTGACAGGGAACGGCCCGCAGGGACCTCCCGCTGGAAGGGGACGGCAGGGCAGCGCTAGAAAAGGATGGGCCCATCGAGGAGCCGTCACTTAAGGCTGAGGGTCCAGGGTGAGCTTCTGGGCGTCACTCACCACCTTTCACCCACCCTCCTCTGCTGAGCAGCCGGCGCCCTCCTGGGCCCTCTGTCTAACCACGGGCCAGGGCCCGACTCACCTGGGTAGTGGGCAGGGGGGTTACAGGGCAGCATCACTCCCCAGCCCTCGTGGGTTTTCACGGGGTCCCGCTCCTCCTTGGAGAATTCCTGCAGGACTGGAGTGAAGGCCAGGCCGTGCTCAGGCACCGTCCTCCCGCCCGCCGGGCCCTCCCGCTCAGCCTCCGTGGGGGGCAGCCACCTGCCTCTTCTGGACACTTCTCCCAATCCCCTCCCCCTCCCCCAGAATGTCCCGGCACCCCACGGGTCTGGATCTCACAGCCGAAGCGCAGGACGGCCTCCCTGCTGACCACGGTGCCCACGGGGTTGGAGGCCAGGCACTGGTAGACGCCAGCGTCCTGGGCCTTGGTGGGGCTCATGATGACCAGGTTGCCGCCCACCAGCTGGTGGCGGGAGCCTGGCTCCAGCTTCATCTCGGTGCCGTTCATCTTCCACCTGCAGCGGGAGGAGGGCCCTTGAGTCCTGCCAGCACAGCTTGCCGAGGTCTCACCACCATGGGGTCTCACCACGTGGGGTCTCACCTGTAGGTGGCCGGAGGGCTGGCCCGGGCACGGCACGCCAGGGTCACCTTCTCCTCCGTGGACTCCTCTGGGAACAGCAGACTGAGCGGCTGGTCTTCGAAGACAGGCCCAAAGGAGGCCGGGGATCCCCGGGCTGAGCTCCCAGCTGCGATGGGGACACAGGCCTCAGGGACCGGGGCTGCAGCCTGGCCCCGGGGCGGTGCCGCCCAGGAGAACTCTCACAGGGGAGAGGGTTCTGTTTTCTGCACCATCCAGTCCGGCACCACTAGCCACCGTGGAGCCTCAACATGTGGCTCGTGCTGCCGAGGAACCGAATTCTTAATTTTATTTAATTGTAATTAATTAAACGTTGAATTTAAAGAGGGTGGACAGGCCCGATCAGGGCAAGTTAGTTCCGTCGATCACCCATCCTGCACGGGTATTGAGCACCTGCTGTATACCTGGTGCTGGGCTAGAGATTGTGTTGCAAACATGAGGAAGACACAGACCCTGTTCCCCGCAGGACTGCAGTCCGGGAGGGCGGACAGGAAGGGCCAGCAAGGGGGCAAGAGCCACCCTAACAGGTTAGGTTCAAGGTGCAGGGGGCCCTCGAGTGGAAGCAGGGGGCACTGCCCAGGGGCTGTCGGCGATCTCTCGGGAAAGCTGGTCTGCAGGCTGCGAGGTCGGCCTTGGAGGATGTGTGGGAAGTCACTGGTCAAAAGGGGGAGAGGGTATCTATGTCCCTGGGACAGGCTGTCCCGAGGGAACGGGCCCTGGTTCTGAGCTTCTTACCAGCTGTTCTAGAACCTTCTGAGCCCAACATCTCCACCTGTGCAATGGAAAGAAGGTGCACTCCCCTCCCAAGGTCTGTGGGAGGCTTCAGCCTGGCACGGGCGTGTGCTCAGCAGATGTCTGCTGACCCAGGTGTGGGTGGGGGAGGACTGGGGGAGGAGGGGCGGCTTTCTGACGGGTGGATGGTATGCACGCAGCTTTGGGGGCATTTGTATACAGTCCCAGTGTGACAGCTCAAGGAGGAGAGCCACAGCCCCGGCAGTGCCCCTCAGTGGACAGAGCATCGGCCCGAGGACGGAGGGTCCCGGGTTCAATTTCGGTCAAAGGCACGTACCCCCTGGGTTACAGACTGGATCCCAGGCCCCGGGCCCCTGCAGGAGGCAGCCCATCGATGTGTCTCTGTCACATCCATGTTTCTCTCTCTCTGTCTCTCCCTCTTCCTCCCATCGCTCTACAAATCAATGGAAAAATATCCCCGGGTGAGGATTAACAAAAAGGAAAGGAAAAAAAAAAAAAAGAAAAGAAAAAAGAAAGAGAGGCGCAGAAGAGGGAACGATGTGCCGGGTCACAGGGCAGGTCTGAGGCGCGTGCAGGTCTGCACCTCGGTGTCCTGAATTAGCTGAGCGAACGGGCACCTCAGGGCCAGTGTGCAGCCTCACCAGGGCAGGGCCCCGGGTGCAGGGGGGAGCGAGTCGCACCTGCCTTTCCTGGGGGGTGGGGAGCGGCTCCGTATGCCAATTCCTGCGGCCAGGCTCATGCACCTTCGTGGTGTCAGCCTCGTAGGAGCCAGGCCACCCCTAATTGCTCCACCCTCAGTGCAGCTGGTTCCAGGCCCTCCGTGGGGGGTGATGGGGGCTGTGGGGTCTCCATGAACCAATTAGTGCCTCCTCGCCCAAGCACCCAGCTGTCAGCCTCTTCCAGGGACGGGGGCTTGGTCCCTATGCTACAGCTGAGGCCCAGCCTGGACCCCGGGGAGCGAGGGCAGCTGTGAAGCAGCTCTCAGAATGAGGATGGAGGCAGGGCTCCCTGAAATGCATCCCCCACCCCCCTCCCCACCACCCATCACCACCCTTCACTGCCGCCCCAGGCCTTGGAGATGGCGGCTAGGGCCCAGCCTAATCCCAAGTTAATGATGGTGGTGGAGGGGAGGGACCCCTGCCCCAGCTGGGACTGCGGAGAGGGGCTGGGAGGGGAGGGAGGGGGGCGGAGGCAGCCAGGCTGCTGGGAACCATCTTGCTCAACAGCAGCTTCCAGTAACCCTGTCTTCCGGGAACCCTGGTGGGGGCGGCTGAGTGGGCCCAGGGGCACCGCTGCTTTCAGACTGGCCTTCGTCCCGGTAAAGCCTTCTCCTGCACTCAGCCGTGTGCACACCCTCACCCGACATCTACAGATGCACGTGCCCACACCTCTCACCTGCTCGCACTCCCTTACGTGCACCCACATCGCATGTACACACGCACAGGCAGGATTCCCTGTCCTGGCAACGCTGCTCCCCAAGCACAGGTGAGGGGCGGGAGACGTGAGGTGAGGGGAGCCCTCCGGCCTTTCCCTGCACCAGGTGCAGCCCCCCGGGCAGGGCAGTGAGGAGGTGGAGCCCAGGCACCTTCCTGGGAGCGGGGGTGGGGGGGGGTGGGGGGGAACAAGCCACAGGATGTTCCACTCCAGTCTCTGGAGCTCTGCCACGTGGCAGACCGGGTCCCCTCTCCTGTGGCCTTCCCTGCATCTCTCGGCCTAAGGACCCCGGAGGCTGCCCACACCCCTGCCTCCAGTGATGGGGTCCCAGCACTGAGCTATCCCTGAGGGCGCAATGCTGAGCGGCCCAGGCCCCTCTCTGCTCTCTGCAGGGTGGGTGTCTCCTGCTCCCTCAGCCAGGGCTCCCCAACCCAGCAGCTCCTGGGGACCCGGAGGGCCCTCCCAGGCAGCTAGGCCTGGGGCTGGGGCTGGGAGACTCCGCCCACCCGTGGGTCATTCCTCACTGGCTCGGGTGCAGGACTGAGAGGCGTTGGGACACGCTGAGACGGTGGGAAGCATGCCAGCCGAGTCCTTCCCTGGTGACACAAGAACCTAGAATGTGTGGCCACAGCCTTGAGGGAGGGGTGGGTGCAGCCTGAGCTGGCGGGGACTCCAGGAGGACAGAGGAGGATGGGGAGCACAGAGATCTTAAGGAGAAAAGGACCGTCTATGGATCCGGGCTGGGGGTCAGGGCAGAGAGGCCGGCGGTGGGCATAGCGAACCCCTCGAGTTGCAGCAGGTGGCCCGAGCGCTCTCCAGCGATCAGAAGGGCTGGGTCTCCGGCACCCTCTCCAGAGTCCAGCTACCCCAGCCTCTCAGCCTACACGGCCCTCTTCTCCACGCCCCGCTCCTCCCATCAGCCCGTCCTCCCCTCCCCCCACTTCGCAGCACCCCTGGCGTGAGAGCCTTTGCTGGGGTCCCTCTTGCCTTTTGCCTGGGCCCCCGGGGCTCTGCCTCCCCTCTCCCCACAGCCTGCTCCACACGGTCTGCCAGGGGAGGGAAGAAAATAAATGTCAGCCCTGCACCACCCAGGAGGACTTCCTCCGGCCACGGGAATGTTCTGTAATCTGTGCTGCTGTCCAGTGTGGCAATTAGCCCTTGAAAAGTGGCTAGTACCACTGAGGAACTAATTTTAAAACTGAATTTCTCTTCGTTGTGATCGTCCCGTGGCTATTGGCTACTCTACTGAACAGAGCAGCCTTCGAGGCCTCCACTGCGGGCTGATGCTGTGGGGTCTGGTTGTGCCGTAATCAGGCTGGGTGACTCAGGGCAAGCCTTTCACCCTCTCTGATCATGCCTCTCTCTCTCTCTCTCTCTCTCTCTCTCTCTCTCTCTCTCTCTTTTTAAAATATATTTTATTGATTTTTTTCAGAGAGGAAGGGAGAGAGATAGAGAGTTAGAAACATCAATGAGAGAGAAACATTGATCAGCTGCCTCCTGCACACCTCCTACTGGGGATGTGCCCACAACCAAGGTACATGCCCTTGACCAGAATCGAACCTGGGACCCCCTCAGTCTGCAGGCCGACGCTCTATCCACTGAGCCAAACCGGTTCGGGCTGATCATGCTTCTTTCATCTCTACGTGGCCAAGACTCAGTCCCTCTCCTAACCTCAAAGGGGAGGAAGATCCATAAATGGGGAAATTCTAGCCAGGAAATGCCTCAGAAACGTTAAGTGCCACAGCACTACAGAGCCAGGGACTTCTGTAGTCATCACCCCAATAATAGCAATGACATAATCCTAGAACCACCCTGCTGGGCTTCAGGGACCACACAGCCCTCTTACCTGGAGAGGCGACGAGGGCCACAGCCAGCAGCAGCAGCAGCAGCAGCAGCAGCAGCGGCGACCTCCTCCCGGAGCGTGTCCCCATGGCGGCGTCCAGGCCGAGGTGGAGAGGAGAGGACAGTGCGGCCGGACGCTGAGCAGGACCTGGGGAGGCAGGAGGGCAGGGGGCCCTGAGCGGAGCGCCCTCCCAGCTCCAGGCGGTCTGGGTCTTGCCTGGGCGAGGCCGGAACTGCTCAAGTGCTCGTCCTCCCGGGGCCCGGGGGAAGGGGCTTGGCTATTACCAAGGAGCTCTTCCATGGCTGAGTGCCTCCCACGGCCCCCTGGGAGTCTGGCTCAGTCACTGCCCTGCCCTCCTCTACCCCCTCGGCCAGCAGGGACCTCAGGAGGGGAAACAGTGACCAACTGGGGTCAGGAGGCAAGGGACAGCTGCCAGCTCTCCTGCAATAGCTCTTGGTGTGGGTCCTGACGGGAACAGGGCCCGGGCCTGGACTTGGGGAACTAGGAGCATCTTTCTCTAGTAATGGGGGCCCACTCCCCCCATAGCTGCCTGGGTGGGGGGCAATGCACCGTCTCTCAGGCCCAGCCTTGCTTCTAGTGAGGAGGGGTCTCACTGAGGCACCCACCCTCTCCCCGGGCCCCCAGGTAAGGCATCACGTCTCTGCGGGTGGAGCCATATGGCCCGTTAAGCGATGCTCCCGAGCCTGGCAAAGTGCCTGGCACGTAATAGCTCTGACTTGTGTGGTGCTGTTTGAGGACAGCTGTGTTCTGTGCCTCCAGGAGCCTGTGCACATCACTGTCACACTCACACTCACACTCACACTCACACTCACACTCACACTCACACACACTCACACTCACACACTCACACCCACACTCACACTCACACACTCACACTCACACACACTCACACACACTCACACACTCACACACACTCACACTCACACACTCACACTCACACTCACACACACTCACACACTCACACTCACACTCACACACACTCACACACTCACACTCACACACTCACACTCACACACACTCACATACTCACACTCACATGGTGGAGCTCAATAACAACTGATTGGACTAACCAGGCTCCAGCGCTCCCCAGAACCCCTGGGCCAACTCGAACATCCTCTCACAAACTCACACTCTTTCTCCCTCATACACACACGTGCACACACTTTCACCCTCTCGCACTCTCTTACACTTTTTAAAAAAAGTTATTGATTGATGAGAGAGAGAGAGAGAGAGAGAGAGAGAGAGAGAGAGGGAGAGAAAGAGGAACATCGATTTGTTGTTCCATTTATTTATGCATTCCTTGGTTAATTCTTGTATGTGCTCTGACTGGGAATCGAACCCGCAACCTTGGCGTATCAGGACAATGCTCTAACCACCTGGGCAACCGGCCAGGCTCTCATACACACTCTCTCACATATATTCTCACACACATTCTGTTTCACACTCACCTTCACTCCTCACTCTCACACATTCTCTCTCCCACACACACTTGGGTCTCTAGGGCCACAGGGGGTTCGGTCACAGGAACCGGGAAGTATGACCCCCGATGCTGCACTAAAGCAGGGAGCTCTCCCAACAGGGAGGCGCTGGGGATCTGTGAAGTGTCCAGGGTTCGGCCTCCGCGGACAGGATTCGGGGACATTGACTTCATCTCCTAAGGGCTTTGTGAGCTTGGACAAGTTATTGCCCCTGCTGGAGCCTGTTTTCTCACCTGCAAAGTGGAGATTACTTTGCAGAGCCGTTCTGGTGGTCAGTGAGGTACTGGAGTGCCTGCCGGGGAAGTTTTGGGGCCAGGGTCACAGCGGGGATGGCGCCAGAGAGAGGATGGGCTGAGACCCTCCCCAGCTCCAGCCAGAGCGGCCGCACTCAGCTCTGCTTCATCTCCTGGACTTCCCCACCAGGTTCCCTTTAAACCAGGGGTGGGGAACCGTTTTCTGCCCAGGCCCATTTGGGTATTTCTAACAACATCATTCACGGGCCATACAGAATTATCAACTTAAAATTAGCCTGCTATATTTGATCAAACATTTAATTAACTCACCCCTAATGCCTTGGCAGGGCCAGACTGAATGATTTTGTGGGCCTTAATCTGCCCAAGAGCCGGATGTTCCCCAGGCCGGCTTTAAATTAAGGGTCCCATGGTTCCAAAACGTTTGAAAACACCCCCTTAGCGCTAGTGTGGCACATCCCCGAGCCGGGCACAGAGAAGGGGCTCAATCATTGCTTGCTCATTCCCGCCCTTTGTCTGCCAGTCTGGGCGCTCAGTGAGGGGCAGGGTGCTGGCTTGGGCTCAAGGCACTTACCCTGAGTGTGCCAGGGCCAAGCAGAGACAGACTACCAGGGAGCTGGGGGCCCTGGACAGGAGCCACTGCTGCTCCCGCAGTGCTGGAGAGAGTGGGGTGGCTGTGCGTGTGCGTGCACGTGCGTGTGTGTGATGTTGGTGTGTATCTGTGTGTCATGCCTATGTGTCCCTGTGGATATGTGAGGTCTGGTCTTTGTGTTCCTATGTATATGCCTGTGTCTCTGTGGGTCTGTGCTTGGATATGTCTAGTCTTTGTGTGTGTGCCCATGTGTTTGTGCATGTGTCTGTGTGAGTCCCTGCCTGCAGGGGGCATGAACCCAGCCCTGCCTTGTCCTCCTGTGGCCCACGAGGAGGCCTGATCCTGGATCACTCACCTCCACCCACAGGGGTCAGAATGATGTCACCACAGGTAATTATCAAACTCTGTGAATAATCCAATTCTACTGCTCCTCCTAAAACTCGGCTTGACCCAGACCTTTGTCAGTCACCTCAGGGCTCAGGGGCCCTGGGCACCCTTAAGGGACAGACCGGGGAGGGCCGGGCAGGGGCTGAGAGGGAGGAGCACCTGGGTTGCCCCAGAGAAGCGTGGCAGCACTAGGGGCCCATCGGCCTGTCAGGTGTACGCTGAGCCCCCCTGTGTGCCAAGGCCTGTGTGAACGCTCACACACACGCCTGGAGTCTGGGTCAAAGGTTGGAGCTCATTGCTCCCTGAAGGTGAGGCGGTTGGCATCCAGTCTTTCCCCGTGTCCACTTCCTCCCAGCATTCATTGCCATGTGCCAGGCACTGTGCCATGCGCCGGGAGACGGTAACAAAACGGCCTTTATGGACCAGCGTGCCACGAGGATGTGCCCGTGAGCTCCACGGACCAGCCCTCTCCTCACGCCATCTGCCCTGTGACGCGTCCTAGAATGCTCAGGATGGAGGAGGCCTTTTTGTCAGGAGCAAGGCCAGAGTGGAGCTATGCCAGGCCCGGAGCTGGCCTGTGAGCCCCGAGCCAGCCCAGCCTGGCCCAGGCCAGCTGCCCCGGTACAGGGGAGCAGGCACAGGCTGGCACAGGCGGGCACAGGCTGCAACCATCAGGGGGGCTGGGCCTATGGGGAAGCGGGCTGCTTTGGGGTTCAGAGGCTGCAGGGGGAGCTGGCTGGATTGCTGGCCCCGGGAACAAAGGGGCCTGGGGGACAATGAGGCGGGGGGGGGGGGGGGGGGAGACTGAGAGCCGGACTCGAGCACACGGCAGCGTCTGCTGGGCTCAGGGCCCTGCACAGAACAGCCAGAAAATGAAAGACACACGCCTCCTAAATGCTACCACTGGGGACACCCAGCTCCTGGCCCTGAATCCGCCTCCCCGCCACCCCCGGGGAGAGGTGAGCACCAAGGGCTGCTTTCCGATGGGTGGGGACAGACAAAGGGGGAGTTTGGACTCCAGTGGAGGGCAGAGACGAAGTGATTTATTTTAAGGTG
Source organism: Cnephaeus nilssonii (assembly GCF_951640355.1). NCBI lineage: Eukaryota > Metazoa > Chordata > Mammalia > Chiroptera > Vespertilionidae > Cnephaeus > Cnephaeus nilssonii. The sequence continues at coordinate 35,555,135 of NC_137092.1, forward strand.
ACGAGCACCACCTGAGCCCTCAGGTCCCTCGCCCCACCCCACAGCACAGCACAGACTAGTGGGGTGGCCCTCACCGACCTCCGTGGTGCTGACGAGCTAGCACAGCCCTGGCGACCGTGTTCCTTACTTAGAGTCTCTGAGCCTCAGTCTGCAACATGGGGGTGAGAAGGGGTAGCCACGCCAAGGGACTCTGGTGAGGTGAGCGCCATTCCTGGCCCATGGTGAGTGTCGGGGTGGGGGGGCACAGACAGGTGTCCACAGACGCTGGGCCTGGCTGTGTCAGGCTCACTTCCACACAGTCACGGCGTGGGGGCTGCACTCACACGGGTTTAGGATGCTGACAGCCTCCCACGTCTCCGGGGCAGGTGCTTCCGCCTCCCAGGCGCGGGGGCCCGGGCAAGCCAGCACGCACACCACCCCAGAGGAGGGCACGAGGATGCACAGCCACATCTAGACACCAGCTGTCCAGGAGAGCACCTGGCAAGGACCCACGGGGCACCCCAAGCAGGTGCTCCTCCGCAACCCTCCCCACCTGCTGCCCTCCCTCGGGTCTCAGAGGGGAGGGGGACTCTGGGACAGGACCACTCCACGCCCCTCTGGGAGGACAGGGCTCTATGGTGGCCTGGTGGGGCCACGTGGCAGGCAGGGTGGGCGCGGGCAGGAGCAGGACCATGGTTGAGAGGCCTCGGTGAGGAAGGCAGGCGCCCTCCCTGGAGGAGGTCCTGAGGCTTGGGGACCTTCTTAGTCCCCATGGAGGGGCAGGGGAGCTGTGCAGCCGGGTCCCTCCTCAGCCCCTCTAGTGCCCCCTCCCTCCCCGCACCCAGTGGTGTCCCAGGCTCTTGCATCGGCAGCCGGTTCCCTGAGGCCCAGCCCTGACACTCACTGCCCTGCCCGCTGAGGAAAAGTGGGTGTGTGAGCTCTCAGCCTGGCCCTGAGGGAACCTGGCCCTGGATCTTCAGCCTGAAGACCTTGGCCCTCCTGCCTCTGCCGCTGCACGGAGAGGCCCTCAAAGGGGATGTGGACAGAGGGAGGGCCTGCACCCTCCTGGGAGGGGCTGGGATAGGGGCTGATGGAAGGAGCGAGGCGTTGGGAGGAGGGTCCGTATTTGAGATGTCAGGAGTAACAGTAATTGTTTTAATTTGGTTCTGAAGAACTGAATCGGGAAGAAATGAGTGGAGTGATTTTGCATGTCCCCTCAGGTCTGCAGAAAGGAGACGCCCCAATTCCTAGACAGTGTCCTGCAGGCCGGTCAGCGCCAAGCCTGACGGGGTGGGCTCTACCTGCTCCGCCCCTCAGGCCAGCTTCTGCTCTGGAGCCCAGCTGAACGGCTCCTCTGGGCTACATGGCAAGAAGGCCGACTTTAGGGCAGACACAGGGTGGGAAAGCCTCTTGGTCTGAGGCGGGCAGACATTGAGAGGATGTGGGCTGGGGCCAGAGGAGGCCCCCAAGGTTTCATCTGGATGGGTGCTCTGTGTGTGTGTGTGGGGGGCGGGGTGGGGGGTGGGGGGGCATGGTTGTGTGGCTCATCAGATGAGAAGGACGCTGAGCTGTACTTGGGGCTGCAGGGGTCCTGGGATGCCACGGGCTCAGTTTTGGGGGAGTATATCACACGTCCTCCTTTGATAAACAAGAAAACATGGGCTCATGTTGTAGCAGGAGGACTCATGGACCCGAGGAAGGACTGCTTTCCTCCAGGATGGTGGCCATCGAGACACGGAGCCCACGGAAACCCCCACAGGGTCCAGGTGAGCAAACCGTGGGGGGCAGGGGGCCTAGGTCAGGGTGGCTCAGAAGAACGAGAGGCTGGGAGAGATGGCCCGCATGGCAGGCAGCAGGGAGTGAAAGGAGTCCTGGTCACCCCGCCTCTCACCAATGGAAAGAGGGTTACCTGAGCCTGGGGGAAATGTACAGGGTCATCCAACCCAACCTCCACCCCCAAGCAACACTGTGTCTCACCTTGGACCGGACCCCCGTTCCCCATGGCCTCTTTGGAAAGACTGCCCCGCCTCGGGCTCATCTTTCTGGTGAGGAAGTGCCTCCTGCAGTCTAACTTCAATCCCTCCTGCTTCACTGGACTGTTCTTCGCTCTGGTTCGTCTTTCCATGAGTATTGACCGCCTCTTGCTCAACACCCTGGTTCTGCCCCAGGAATCCCTCCAAAGGTGCAAACACCACCCACTCTCAGACCTAGATTGTCTTTGAGATGCACTTTCTCACAAACCTTTGGCTTGAGGATATTCTGGGCGTGGGGGGTGGAGGACGTGCACCCTCCAACCCCCCCCCCCCAGATGAATTGCTTCCCTGATAGCCTGAGCGCCAGAGAGGATGCCTTGGGGTGCCCTCCCCAGTGCTTACTCCTGAGGAGTAAGTTTGGGTCAAAGACGGTCTGTACAAGCACCCGACTGAGCACAAGGCTCAGAGGCCCGTCCCGCATGCGTCTCTATTTGAGGGCTGAAGGTGGAGAGCACATTTGACCAGGGAAAAAAGTGTGAGGGCTTGGCCAGGTGGGGCGTAGAGGATGAGTGGGAATGAGGAGAGAGAGAGAGAGAGAGAGAGAGAGAGAGAGAGAGAGAGAGAGAGAGAGCCTTGTGCTTCCCTCACTGCTCATGCTGAGCCCCGGAAGGACAGGTGGATCTTGGTGACTGATGTCATGTGCTCAGGGACCCCCTTCCCATCTCTCTCCCTTCCTGCCTCCCCTTTGCTGGCTGGGGACTCCTGATAGACCCCACAGGCCATCAGGAAGAACTTTGACCTTGTGGCAAAGCCTTGCTTGAGTGGGTCTGCAGCCTGGCTGGAAAGGGTTAACTGGTGGGCACCCTGGGGAGGGCTGCTATCCAGGCCAGGAGTCTGGGCTCCGCCCCCTGCCCCACCCCCAGGAGCCCAGGTCACTCCAGCCTCTCACAGGTGGCCCACCTCTGGCTGCCCGGGATCCCCAGTGGCTGCTCTGGTCCCTCTGAGTGCAGCTGAGAGGAGGCGTGGCTGAGGGGACTGAGGGGCTCTCTGGCCAGAGAGCTGGGAGGGGAGACCAACATGGCTCTGATGGGCTGGGGTACTGGGCTGTACCCACTCCTGTCTCCCTCGGAGCAGAGGAGAAAGGACGCTGGCTGGGCTGGGAAGGGGGTTCATGGCTGAGGAGTGAAGCTGAAAGGAAAGGAGGGTAGGCTGGACATGGAAAGGGGGCAAAGCTAAGGGCAGGTACCTTGGGTGCTGGAAACCCATCCTTCTGCAGGGCTGGGCCACGGGCTCTCACAGCTCCTCCCACCCTGGTCTGTCTGGATTCCCAAACCTCCAAACAACCTTGACTGACAGCTTTTCCTCCCGGGACACAGGCTCAGCTCCCAGAGGTCTATGCTGAGCGTCCCTGGCTTTGTCCCGTGCGGCCCTGGGACTCTCTTCCCACAGGCACTGTCTCATCTTGCTCCCCCTTCTGCCTTCCCAGGCCTTGGAACCCCCTCCTGGACCGGGTGACAGGATTCCGCTCGGGGGCACTGCCTGGGGCTGCTTCCCCCACCGCAGCCCCATTATGTAAGCCCCATGGTGCTGGGGAGAAGGGTGGCCCTCTTTCCCTAGACCCCGAAACTGTGTCCCTCCCCCTACTAGCCCCAGCCCCTTTTCTTACCAACTTCATGCAAATCTCTCTCTCCCACCAGTGAAGATGAGAGGGAGGGATTTGGGGGAAGATAAAGTTGGGGAGGGGGGAGGGAAGAAAAGAAATGTCAGCCCCTGTGGGCCCAGTCCTTACCCTTTGGGATCTGACTTGCCTCGGTTTCTCCTCCCTAAGTCCCTGCTCCTGGACAGGCCTTTGCCCAAACTTGCGGTCCACTCCCTCCTCTGTGGCACCGAAGCAAGACTTTGCAAAGAGGTCACCCTGCAGAGGCAGACCGGGGGGCCTCCGGCCTGGGCAGTCAGCACCATTCCATCCGGGAGATCTGGGGGCAGGCCAGGGTCTGGGGCCTGGCCTCTGGGACTTCCTGGTCCTGGGCTGGGGGCCGGGGCAGGGTCCACAGCCACTGTTCCCTCTGAAGGCATTTGCTGCTGCCAGCCAGTGGCCGGAGGGGCTTACATTCTTGGGCACACTGCAGGAGGCCAGCTTCCCGGCCAGGCGGGGCCTGCGGGCCCTGCAGGGTGCCACCATGTAGACAGGGCGGAGGGGACTTCCAGTCCCAGTGGTGAGAAGTCAGACTGGCCCCCGCCCGAAGCGGGGTTCCCGCCCTGCCCCTGCCCCTCCTAAGTTGCAAGGGCACTGAGTGCCTGCCCACAATAGCACCCTGGGGAGTCCCCCCCCCCCCCCCCCCGGCAGCGGCTGCGAGAGGAGACAAAATTGGTTGGCACCTACCTGGGTGAAAGAGGGGTGTTGGCTGGGGCAGGTGGACGCTGCCCGAGGCGATGAGTCAGAGCTAGCCCGGCCACCAGCCCTCTGGGCCGGCCGCCTCTCCGCCCCGGCTCCCTCAGCCGCTCGCTGCTGTCCTGGCGCGGTGGCGGCAGCCCTGGCGGCGGTGGCGGGCGAGGGCGCTGGTGTGTGTGCGCGCCCGGAGCCACTGCAGCATCTCTGCATCAAGATGTGCTCCTCCCTCTCCCTGGCTCCGCTCACTGGCTGGCTCCTGTCCTCAGCCAACGCTCGGGCCCTGGAGATGACTTCCTCTGCCCCCTCCCCCCCCTTCCCGTCCCCACCCTCCTGGCTTTACCTCATTTGCTGTCATTTAAGGACCGGAGCGAGCCAGAGTGCCCGCGTCTTCCATATGCATGGGCGGCTCAGCTCAAGGGCGCTGTCTGGCCTGCCCCCTCCACACCCGCCCCCCCTCCCCCGATCCCACCCAGCCCAGAGCTGAAGGGGCTGCAGAGGGGTGGGCTGCAGAGGGAGAAGAAAGTGGTTCTTGCTCTTCAAACCCCTGGGGACTCCTGGAGCCAAACTCCTTGTTTCCCCAGAAATTTGAGGAAGGAATGCAAAGCAGAAATCTCCAGCTTGTCGCGCAGGGCGGGTGGGGTGGAGGGCTCCTTCGTGGTCACCCCACATGTTCATCTTTATTGTTTCCCTGATCAAAGCCACACGGCCCTTTGTCAAATGATCCAAACATGAGAGGAAAATTAAAAATAAACAGTAAAAGTCCCTTAACAAATTTGAGTTCTGTGCCTCCGTGTTTATTATTCCATGTATATCATTACATGGATTATTAGTATTATTTTATGAGAATGAATCGCACAAGGCATCATGATTTGCAAAATACTTTGAACTATAATAGATCTTGGGACATGTCCCACATCAGCACCGATGGATCCACGCTTCATTTTAATCAACCAGCAGTGTGATGTCACAGAAAACTCACCAGGTGGGGGGCCTGGCGCTCTGAAGGGTAGGCTGGGCTCTGCTGATTGGCTGTGGGTGCTAGGCTCAGTGCACTGTCCTCTCTGAGCCACACTTGGACCTGAAGGGCCAAGTTCACTGCCAGCTCTGAGATGCTGGGTGCTTACCCAGGTGGGCAATATCTCTCCTGTTCTGCTCCTGTCATGAGGGGCAGGGGTGTGTGTGTGCCCAGAAGCAGAGGGACCAGCCATCTGTGGCAGTAGTCGGCCCCATCAGCTGTCACTGTTGTCTCACCCCCCTCTGTCCACCTGCTGTCCAGTCACACAGGCAAGACCCGTGAGCGGTCCAGATGCTGAAACAGCTGGCAGGACCAGGCCGGTCTCGGAGTCTCAGTGGCTGTACCTGTCCAGCCTGGAGCGTGGCCGTGGGTCTTCCTGAGCAGAGCGGGTCACAGGGGCTGGGGACAGAGCTGGGCTGAGTGGGGAGCCTGGAGAAGGAGGAGTCGCTGCCCAGCTGCCCAGGGCCGGGATGCCTGCCCAGGTCCCAGGTGCTCTGCCCTCCATCTGTCTGCTCCCCTCCAAGTGCTTTCCCAACTCGGGAGACAGTCTTCTTTGTTTCAGGCGGAGAGACGTCCGATCCATCATGCCAGTGACCGCCTTTAGCAGGGAATGCCTCTCTACAGATCCCTCCCAGGTGCCTTCCCTTCCCTGCCTCTGCGCACTGCAGCCTTGTCTCTCTGTCTGTCTGTCTGTCTCTCTGTCTGTCTGTCTGTCTTGATGGGGCTGGCACATTGGCCCTGAGCGCCTGTGGTGAGTCTTGCCCTCTGACGCCGCCCAGGTTAGCCCAGGCCCTGCAGAGAGTCTTTGAGTCTCCCCAGGCAGAAAGTGGTGCCCAGGGAAGTGGCGGCACCTCTGCTGTGTGTGTGCGTGTGTGTGTGTGTGTGTGTGTGTGTGTGTGCGCGTTGGCGGGGGGAGTGGTGCTGGACAGGGGCTTGGCTGACTTGGGGGGCCAAGGGTCTGGAATGCTTGCAAGGGCTGCTTTAGATGGAGACAGCTGTTTTTGTGGTTACTGTCGGACAGCTGCTGTCCCGTGGTGAGGGCAGGGCTCTTGGGTGGTCACAGCTCCCTCCCAGTTAGTGCAGGTGACTGGTCTCAAAGGTCCCCTCAATTCCTCTGCAGCCTGCACACACCCCCACCCACACCCCCGCCCAGGTGGGCTCGGCAGCTGCAAGAAGTGAAAACCGGCCCTAGCCAGTTTATCTCAGTGGATAGAGCATCCCTTGGTCTGAAGGGTCCCGGGTTCGATCCGGGTCAAGGGCACGTCCGTTGGTTGCAGGCTCGATCCCCGGCTGAAACCAATCGACGCATCTCTCTCACATCAATGTCTGTCCCCCTCCCTTCTACTCTCTCTAAAAATCAGGGGAAATGTCCTCAGGTGAGGATTAACAACAACAACAACAACAAAAGTGAAGACTGAGAGCAGTACTAAGCCCCGGCCTGGCTTTGGGGAGACACTTCCCAAGCTCTCTCTTCTCACTGGTTCCAAGCTCTCACCTGAGCCTGGTACAATGAATTTGGGGGGTTATTGGGGATCCTCACTGCCAACCCCTGTGGTTTCTGACTAAAAAGTGGGGTGAACATTTGAGGGTCCAGGCTGAGTTTTGCTTGTGGGGTCCATTAGCCTGATAATGACCAGAATATTTTATGATGTCATATTAATTTTATATAAATTATTAATAATTATCTGAGTGTCTCCAGTGTGTCAGAAGCTGTGCTAAGTGCTTTACCGGAATGACCCATCACGGCGTAAGTGTTGTTGCTATTACTTTCATTTTACAGGTGATGCTGAGCGATTAGGGAACTTGCTCCACGCAAACAGTCCACACGTGGAGCCTGCTGGTCTGGCTCCAGCCTCCATGGTTTAACCACGATGCCTTGGGCTCCAGCTGCCGGCACCTGCCTTCGGAGGGGCGCAGCCGGGGAGGACGCTTTCCTCTGTTTTGGTGTCTGCCAGGTCCCGGAATCCTCAGTACAACTTCCTGTAAGGGGCCCCTCGGCTCGCTGTGGCTAACCAATGCGTCTCCATGTTGTACCGAGCGGGACGCCCCATCCCAAGTGGAGTTCCCACAGACTCCCGGGCCGGCCAAAGAAGGGCCAGTGAAGATGAGTGGGTAGCTAATCAATGGGCCACTGATCGCCTGTGAACATGAATTGGCTTCAGAGTGGGAGCTCCCAAAAGGCACCCCCCCCCCACTTGCAAAAAGCTTTATTGTTTCATTTGGTCCAATGCCTGGGAGAGGGCTTCAGGTGGTTAAAAGAACGGCTAGTAGTTTCGGGGAGAGGCTCAGGTAAAAGGCAGACACCAGGGGATGCAGAGGGGCCCCTCAAAGGCCTCTGGGCTCCAAAGGCTCCTGGTTGTGCTGGAGGGTGAGCCTTTCCAAGAGATACTCGCCCAGCCCACCCTGGGGCCCTCAGCCTGTGGAGGGGAGCCAGGTGTATCCCATCTTCTTGAAGAGTTTCACCTCCTCACCCGGAAGTGGTTCTGCAGGAAGTCAGAGCTGAGCGTCTGCGTGGGCAGAACCCGGCACGCAGGTCCACAGGGCCTGGGTCAGGCTTCTCTCCAAGGCTGGGGCGGCCTCCCTGGCGCCCTGAGTTCTGCCCACTCATCTTGGGGGGCCTCGGTTCGTCCTGGGGGAGAGTGTGCCCACTGCGCTGGGTTTGCATCTTTAAGAGCCGCTCAGCGCCCTCGCGCTTCTTCTCCGCCAACTCGCGGAAGAAGCGGCCCAAACCCTCCAGAGCCACATCATCCAGGTCAAAATAGAAGCCCAGAGAGAGGTAGGTGTGGGGGGCCCGCAGAGGCAGGGGTGCCAGGCGGCTGACCGCAGCCTCCACCCTGGTGGGATAATGCTGACGGATTTGGGAGCTCGTGGTGGTTCGGCAATAAGGATTAAGGCAGAAATAAACCAGGTGTGCTGGCTGCTCTGGGAGGTGGTTCTGAAGGTGGTGACTGGATAAGACACAGGGGAGTGGCCGGAGGCTGGAAGAAGGGGCGTCCCTGGGTCTGGGACCACCGAGGGCACTGCCTCTCAAAAGGCATCTTGAGCGTCACCCAACCCTTCTAAGATCATCTGCTCCCGCCTCCAGCAGCCCCACCAAGTCAACAGCAAAGGCGTGCGGGAGGGCCTGGAGCCCAGCCTGGGGACAGGGGCTCTGCATGCCTTTCCTCATCAGCCTCAGCCTCACTCTCCTGGCCTGGCCTCTGGCCACCAGCACCGTTGTCTGGGGTTCAGGCTTCAGTCACTTTTCTAGGGCTCCCAGGAGACCACAGGTCCATGGAGCAGCTTCTCGGCCTCGAGCGGTGGGGGTTCGAGAGCCTTAGGAGGTGGTCTGTCTTCAGTCTTTCTGGAAGCAGCCTGATAGAGGTCCCAGGACGGTTCACCCGCAGCTGCGGGGAAGAGCGACGAAGCAGGTCGGGGAAGCTTCGAACTCAGGCCAGCTGAACAGGCAGGCCTGCTGTTTGTGAGCTGGGTGGCCCGGGGCCCGGCCACTCACTTCCTCACCTGGAAAATCGGGATGAAGACACACACCTCACTGAGCAGCTGCGAGCACTGAGTTACCCATGAAGTATCTAGCCCGGTGCCACGCACATAGCAAGTACTCAGTAAATGTCAGCCTTCCCTTTGGGCCTTTTTGGGATCCAGCCTCCCAGCCACAGCACAGGGATGTACGCCTGCTGTTGGGTCCTCGCTGCTTCGATGGCTGGGATGGCTCAGGGTTTGCAGGCAGGAGACGGACTCCTCAGCTCCGTCACTCCTAGGGGATGAACTGGGTAGACCGCTGAACACACTTAATTGATGGAGGAATCCGTTTCCGCATCTGTAAAATGGGAATAATCCTATTCCTACTTAGGGTGGTTTGAGCATTTTGCCAAGTGTCATACAAAATACAGATTTTATTCCCTACGCAGTCTCCCCTAAGAAGTCTCCGAAGGTAGCAATGATCTCATTATTGTCCCTGTTTTCTTGCACCCCCTCCTGCTCCGCACAATGCCTGGCGGATGGTAGAGACTCGGTGAACCCTGGTTGACGGGGTGATGAGCAGAGGGGAATAACCACTATAACAGTTCAGGTGGTGGGGAGAGAGGGAGCTGGGCGTGGGTGAAGGCTTCGGTTGGGGTGGGGGGCACATCCTGAAATAGGCCTGGACAGGCAGAGGGGGGTGGGAATGCAGTCGTGGCATGGGGCGTCGGGGGCTGGAAGGAGCATGAGTTGTGTGGGGCCAGGAGGAGCCACGTTGAACTGAGCAGGGGCTGCTGAAGGGGAAATCTCAGTGCTCCGTCTCATTTGCCTTTCTAATTTCACTTGAGGACTGAAAGGGTCTGTGGCCTGAAGGGCCTAATTATTCTCCTAGCCATTTCTACCCAGGGCTCTTGGAACCTCTTTTTCAGGCTTATAATAGACAATGCTAATGCCATTATTAATATTTAATAGTAATGATGCTAATAATGCCTTGCGTTTATGTGGTCTCTCCAAAGAGCTCAAAGAAACCCGAGTTCTTTTTTCTGAAATAATTTGGCCAGTGTGAGAGGTGGGAGGGTGGGGGGAGGGGGAGGGGAAAGGCATAGGGGAAACCAGAGCCCAGAAGGTCAAATGATTGGGGTCAAGGTCACAGAGCAGTGGAGGTAGAGCTGAGAATAAGGTTGGGTTCCCTGATCTGAGCTCTGCCGCCAACGTCACTGGGGCAGCTGGGTCTGCCAAGGACATCCGACATCCGGCGGGTAGGGAGCTGCTGTGACCGGGGATGGGGGCTGGCGGCAGAGGCGCGGCCGGCGTGTTCTTCCCTCAGCCTGCCTAGGGTGGCTGAGGGCAGTTGTGAAACGTGGGAGCAGGGAGGGGCAGGTGAAGACACCGGGAATCCTTGGCCAGATTCTGCAGGGCCCCTCCACCCCCCCCAAGCCTCCCTGCATGTCTGATGCACAGCCTCCTGGAAGCCGCTGCAATCAACCATGTCAGTGCACAGACCTCTCTCATTACTCCGCCTTCCTGTGCCGACTTTGCTGTCTTTATGTTACCCCAATGCAATTTGTCGGGGCCAAAAACATACCCAAAATATGTAGCTACACAAAAGCTAGCACGTTAGAATGTCCTGGCTGCTGGGTCGCAGGCTACCTGGAAAGCTGTATTTACTAAGAACAGGGGTGGGAGTCTGTGGCTTTGAAGTCAGTTTCCAGTTTCGCCCTCTGTTGTCTGGCCATGTGGCCTCGGGCTTCTCTTCGTTCAGCAGAGGTGAGCCTCTGCCTCAGAGGGCGGTGTGGACCAGGTGAGGGGAACAGCAGTGGAGGGGGCAGTGGGGATGGCAAGGTTCTGGCTCCCTTGGGAGGAGTGTCCAGTGAAGGGATGCCGGCACGGGCATCCTGGTCAGGCCATTCCCGGGCTGTGACTTCGATGTGTCTCTGACGACTAGTCTCCCTCGGTTTCTGCCCATTTCAGAGTTGGCTTCTTTAGTCTTCCCAGGGATTCTGCAATTCACCTGATGGACTTCTGGTGAAATCTTGTTCTGTTGGGGTGGCCAAAGTCTGCTGCTGCGGCCTGCAACCAAGAACCTAGGCTTATTCGTGACTTAGAGCTCCTAGCACAGTGCCTGGAACAAAGAAATGTTGGCCAGAATGATTAGAAAATTGTTGTATTCATCCATCAGTCCGTCCACACATCCATCCATCCAATAGGCAAATACTGTACCAAGCACTGGACCAAGTACTGGGGATACTGAGGAGAATAAGACATGGTCTGTACTCTTTTTTTAAAAAAAAAGAGATAAGCTTAATTAATTAATTAATTTAATAGAGGAAGAGAGAGAGCGAGAGCGAGAGCGAGAGCGAGAGAGAGAGAGAGAGAGAGAGAGAGAGAGAAACATCGATGTGAGAGAGAAACATGGATCGGTTGCCTTCCATACTTGCCCCAACTGGATATGGAACCTGCCACCCAGGCATGTGCCCTGACTGGGAATTGAACAGGCAACCTTTTGGTGCACAGGATGTTGCCCAACCAGCTGAGCCACCTCGGCCGGGCATGGTCTGTCCTTTTGAGGAGATCACAGTGTAATGACTAGATAACATGTGAAAATAATCAAAACACAATCGGGTGTAAGTTCTGTCACCCAAGTTTGCACAGACTATCATGCCTTGGCCTAGCGAGTCTCAGAAACAGAGAAATTCATTTCAGCTGAGCTCACCAGGTAGACCAGGTGTATGTGGCACGGGCTGCGCGGAGGGAAGGAGGGTGTGGTCCCAGGGAGAAGCAGCAGCTCGTGCAAAGGCAGCCGCTGGCAGAGCATGGTGGGTTTGGGGAAGGAGTCCGTCGGCATGACTGGACGGAGGGTTCTAGGAAGCGATGAGGCTCAGGGAGGGAGACAGGCCAGTCCAGGAGGAGCCAGCCTCATGAGCCCTGTAGGGTAAGGTGACCAGACGTCCCGCTTTTGGCGGGACAGTCCCGATTTTTAACAATTTGTTTCGCGCCCCGCGGCGTTTTAAAAAAGTCCCGATTTTTGGAAAGAATGCACGACAAGCTAGGGAACGGCGGGAGAACGGGAAGGGAATATACGGTTTTCGGTGGCCATGTGGCTATTTAGCCAGGATATGAGTTTTATATTATTTTTGTTAATTTTATCATGTTAAACTTTAATCATAACAAATAATTGTTGAGAACTGATTATCGAGAACTGCTTATCAAAGTTCGCATTGTTGATCAGTTGTTAGAATTCGACCACCATTGTTTGGACTTAATGAACAATGGCATTTTTGGGGATTGGCAACGACGAAACATTTTGTAACTGTCTCTCAGAGGATACACATCGTACTGCATGCTAGTAAGCTAGTTAAACAAGTGATGTCATTACAAATCAGCTATTCAGATAATTTAGGTAAGTAATGTATTTATTTATTTCATAAATACATAAATTTTCTTGAATTTAGCAGACAGTACTCGTATTATTTATATTTTACAGTGGCGGCAAAAAGTCTAGCGCCGGACTTGAAAGTGACACTTACGACTTACGTTACGGCAAATTCATGACCTTTTAAACAACGACAGCGATCTACTAAAAAAAAATTCACTCAAATGAGAAATATGCCAAAGAATAAAATAATACTATACATAATTTTTTATTTATTATATTTGTAAATTGTACTTATGTTGAAATTTAAAAAATATATTACAATACTATTTTTGCGTTCTATGAGAATTTTTGTTGCTCCATATAGACCAAATTTTTAATCAAGAACCCCTGGTCAATGGTGTCCCGCTTTACCAATGTTAAAATCTGGTCACCTTACTGTAGGGGCTTTGTCCGAGAGCACCAGGGGCTCCTGGAAGGGCCTGAACAAGCAAAGACTGGCTGGGATGTGTGCTTCGGAAAGGCCACTTTTGGTGGCGGGGAGGGTGGGAGGAACGGAGGCGGCTAGTCTGAGGAGAGCTGAGGAGGCCTGGGAAGCGCCCTGGAGCCTGAGCTCAGACCTGCGCTGGCCAGCTAGAATCTCTTGGATGCTCCTGGGCCTCTCCCATCTCTAGAGGGAACCAACCCCCCACTCCCACGGTCAGTTTTATGTGTGGGCTGGGCTGGGCGACCGTACCCAGCTATTTAACCAAGCACTGAGCTAGGTATTGCTGTGAAGGTATTTTATAGATGTGGCTAATGTCATAATCAGTTGACTTTAAGTGGAGATTTCCTTTCATAATGTGTGTGGGCCTCATCCAGTCAGTTGAGGGGCCTTAAAAACACAACCGAGGTTTTCCTGAGGAAGAAGGAATCCCGCCGACAACCTGCGGCACCAGCTCTTGCCTGAGTGTGCAGCCTGCTGGCTGCCTTCAGAGAACGAACTGCCAGCCCCCACAATTGTTTAAGTTGATGCCTCAAAATAAATCGTGTGTATATGTATCTATATACACACACACTCACTCACACATACACACACACACATTATATATGGTATGTGTGTATGACACGCACACACACACCCTACTGGTTCTGTTTCTCAGGAGAACCGTGGCGACCACTGCTCAGTCCTGCCCCCCCCCCCCCCCCCCCCCCGCCTTCCCAAGGCGTCTCCTACACATGCCCCCAGCCTCTGGCCACAGTCTCACCCTGACCCTTTCCAGTTCCACCTGAACTCTGCCTACCTGTCCTCACCAGGCTCCTAGGGTCCAGGATCAGCCCCTCCCATCTCCCTCCGGGTTCAGTCAGAGTGAGCTACCTAACCCACAAGTCAGATCGCGTCACGCTCCTGCTAAAAGTTCTTCAGCTTCCCTTGCCCGGGTTGCCGGGCTCCTTCCCGGGACACAGGCCTCTCTGTCCCCGGGCCCCCTCTTTCGCTCTGCTCTCTTCCCTTGCCTTTCCCCAGCTCACTCCAGCCATCTCGCCCTGCCTGTCCTTCCGCGAAGGGCCCGAGTCTCTCGTGTTACTCTCTTCATCCTGTTTGGATACTCACCCCTCCTCCTTAGGTGTACCTGGCTCAATCTCCTTGTCCTCAAGAATTGGCCCAGGGGTCACCTCTTTAAGAAGCTAACATGCCTGGCTCTCTCTTAGGCACAAAGTGTCCCTCTTTGGTGTCCTTGTCACTTCATAGGCTTCCCTCTGACTAATCTGTACGGTGATGGGGTGTCTTCACCCTGCACCTTGAGTATTTATGTCCTCAGAAAAGCGTCAGGGGCTCTGCATCTATTTATTACATGGATTGATGAGCAGGTCATCTATTTCTCTCGGGGGATTAGAATGGGGGTAGAGGAGACCCTGTTGGGCAGAGTTGGCGACTTCTTTCCACTTCCTGGGTGCCTGGAGGCAGAGCCAGTACCTGCCCATTTAGTGCAAATTCCCACAAGCAGGTGTGGCATTGCACGGGACACACCGCTTGGCGAGGGGAGCAGGGCTAGCTTCTCGCCCCCATTCACCACCTCAGCCGATGTCACCATGCAGGACACAGTCCTATATGGCAGTGCAGCCTGAAGGCCTGGGGGAGGAGCTGCCCCCCAGGGTCAGAGAACCAGCCTGAAGTGCCAGCCCCTGTCCGGCGGAGGCTCTGAGCAGGACACAGGCCTTCCTGGGAGAAGGCCGAGCGCTAGGGCCGCCTCGTGGGTGAGCAGCCCGTAGCCTCCCGGGTTTGTGCTCAGAAGGTCCCTGCTCGGTTGAACGCTCTCCTGCTGCTTTTGCAAGAAGGACCCCAGCATTCTCATTCACACTGGGCGCTGAACATTAGGTAGTGGGTCTTGCTGAGGTCAGTGGGGTTACCCCCCTAAAAACAGTACTGGCGTTACTGGGCCAAAGCGATCTGGGGTAATTGGCTCCCCCACACTCTCAAAGGAGCAGGACCCATTTCCAACTTGAGCCTCTGCCCTTGGCTTTGTTAAGGGGCCCTGGTGTTTGGTCTCTCTGAGACCCTGGAAGCCAGGGGTGCGGTATATGCGCTAAGCCCAGGTTTTGCATTTTTAAATGGTTGGAAAGAAAGGAAAAGAGAAATGTTTCATGACACATGAAAATAATATGAAATTCAAATCTCGCTGTTCATAAATAAAGATTTATTGGCGCACAGCCACGCTTGTTCATTTACGTATTGTCTGGCCGCGTCCGCGCTACACCAGCAGCTGAGTAGTCACAACAGGGACTGGATGGTGTGCAAAGCTGACGGTATATACCATCTGGCCCTTCACAGGAAACCTTTGCCAGCCCCTCGCTAGGCCGTCCCTCTGTCACCTGCAGCCTGAGCATCAGAAAGGCGGGAGCTGGGGTGTCAATCACTGACACTCAGCTGCCAGGTTTCCTTAGCGCCTTAGCTCAGTGATTTTCAGCTAGGGGACATGTGGCCGTGTCTGGAGACAATTTTTTGGTTCTTGTGATACGTATTCTGGCCTCTAGTCGGTAGAGGCTGTAATGCATAGGGCAGCCCACACCTAGGGATTACCCAGCCCCGAGTGTCAGTGGTGCGGAGGGCGAGAACCCCGTGCAGAAGCTCAGGACCGGGGCAGGCCAGATTCCCGAGGGCTTTTGGGCTGAGGAACCAGCCATCACTTCCACTGCCTTGGACGTGAGCAGCCCAAAGGCCGTGTGTAGAGAGGGCAAGGCGAAGGACCAAGCATGACGCGCCCTCTCTCCTGGGCCCCCCGAGGCTCCTTTATCTAGAGGGGCCTTGGGCAGGCCACCAATGGAAGAACAGCCTCTTTCCCCGCAGTCCCCCGAGGACCAGGAACAGTACCCAACTGCTTGGGCAGGCGACGTGGCCCGAGAAGGGGCGATGGTTATCAAGCCTGCCAGCCCTGGCCAAGGGGGTGCTGTGTCAGGGGACAGGGGTGCAGAGAGGCACTGGGGGTGCTCCCAGGGGACCAGGTGAGCAGGGCACCCAAACTGGGGGAAGGAGTGTGAGGCAGGGGGAGCCTCGGGGAAGGGGCTGGCACGCTTCCCACCCGACCTTCTGGAGAGTGAGAGGAACAGATGCGCTGACTGTCAGATGAAACGCTCCTGGCACTTTGGGAAATTGCAGAATGAACAAAAGGACGGTTGCTTTCGGGGGACACGAGCAGGGGCGCGGTGTGTACAGCTGGGACGGTCTCCGGGGACTCCCTTTCCTTGAAGGGCGAGGAGCAGGGGTCCTCCTGCCTGGCCCCTGCGCTGGCTGTGGGCTGGGATTGGGGGCAGGGGGCCAGAGGCAGAGCTGTCGGGCCTGGGGGTCGAACAGGGTCAGGTTAGGGTCAGGGCCAGGGCCAGGCCAGGCTGTGCAGAGCGTGGAGTCTGGTAAGTGGCAGGGCTGTCGGGAGGTCATCTCATCCATCCTCCTGCCTCTGGGTCCAGCCCCAGCAGATGGCTTCTTGCCGGCTGAGGATGCAGGCAGAGGGACCCTCAGCAAGAACGAGAACTCACCAGCTGCTCTTTGCAAAGCCCCAGCAGCAGCAGCCAGCTCTCTCGGACGCTGCATGGACACAGAGGCCTGGGTCTGAGGACCTGCAGGAGCCTGCACCTTCTCCTGTGGGGGGCAGGCAATGGGAGTGGCGGGAGCTGGCACATCCTGGTGGCTGGCGGTAACTGAGGGAGGTTCCGGGTAGAGCCAGCCAGAGGCGGGAGGACTGGACTCCATGCCCTAAAGCCTATTAAAAGAAGAGGAAAAGAGGACAATAAGCAGTTTCCCAAGGGGGGATGGTTTTAATTGCAACGGAGAGCTAACTGACCCGAAGAAAACGCTTTCGAACACTGAGGTGTGGGATGCCTGGCAAGTGGCAGAGAAGCAGTGGCATCTCTCCCAGGTGCCAGGGACCTGCCTTCCTGGTCTGGTGGCCGAGGCTGACCAAGGTTCTCCCAGCCAGCTGGTCCTGGGCACAGCTTTGTCCTTCGGTGGCAGACCCTCTGCTTCCCTGCCCCTGGCATGGGGGGAAGAGGAGCCAGGGGCGCTCTGGAGGTCCTTGGGCCCCTGCCAGGGAGCCCCCCAAAGGAAAAGGCCACCCCATCCACCGGGAAGTGCCCTGGCCATCCGCCGAAGGCCATCCTGTGATCGGAAGGGCTAGCAGGGCCAGAGGGGCCGCAGACAGATGCAAGGGGTCATGCCTCTCATTTGCTGGAGTGCCATCCTTCTTCCTGTCAAAAATCTCTCCGGGGGCCAGCCGACCAACAGATGCGCCTCGGAGGAGGGGGGCGATGGGCCTCTCCCCCTGGGCCAGCCATCCCCGGCTTCTTCCCCTTCCCAGCTTCCCCGGGGCCCTGCTGCATTGTTAGCTGCCGCCCCCGGGGACAGACTTCAGATAAAGGGAAAGCGGGTGTGTGTTTTGTTTTCTGGGGGGAAGTCTCTGAACCAAGAACCTATTTGGCTAATGAAGTCATAATTACTCCCGGGCTCACTAATAGGATGAAAGCGGGGGCCTCCTCTAAAAGCCGCTGATGGACCCTCGAGAGCGTGCCAGACAGCTCCGAGGAAGGGCTGGGGCATCGGAAATGGAAGGGGCGGATGGGAGGCGGGAGGGGAGGGTGCCCAGAGCTCCACCCTCCTCTGGGGTCTGCCTGCTCGTGGAAACTCAAGTTATACCTACATAGACTTCGATTTAGGATCGGATGAGATTGCTGAGAATTCCCATATTACCTCTTCCAACCCCCACCTTCCCCAAGCCCAGCACAGCTCCCCGTGTCTGCTTCCGTGGGAGGCTGGAGGGCCCCAGAGTCTAGGGCAGCTGGAAACCCCAAACTATTTCTATCTGGCTCAGAATGAGTATATTTGTAAATTTGTGTATTTTTGTTGTTGTTGTTAATCCTCACCCCAGGATATTTTTCCATTGATTTTTAGGGAAAGTGGGAGAGAGAGGGAAAGACAGAGAGAAACATCAATGTGAGAGAAACCCATCGATTGGTTGCCTCCTGCTTGAGCCCTGACCAGGGCCCAGGGCCAGAGAGGAGCCTGCAACCAAGGTCCGTGCCCTTGACCCAAATCGGTGAGTAGGCCGACACTCTATTCACTGAGCCAGACAGGCCAGGGCTGTGTGGTGTTTTTTTTAAATAAAACAAAATCATTGTTTATCTGACATTTATCTGTATTTATCTGTCAACCTACTTTGGAATAACAGGAAGTAATTGCTTCTCAGGACCTTCCATCTTTTCTTTGGTTGGTGTCCAGGCAAAGGAGGGGGGGCTCGATGACATCACAGTGAGGGTCGGGGACAGCGTATCTCCACATTTAGTCTCGGCTGGCTGCTGGGGACCTCTGGTTGAGGTGCACTTATCTTGTAGCCGATGGGTGTGGGTTCGTCTTTTTTGATCCACTGATGAACTTGCGATCATTTGCTTGGCGGTGCAGGGACAGCTCTGAGAATCTCACTGTCACCCTCTGATGATGGGCTCCCCTTCCTGGTGCTGCTCGGGGCCCGGTAGCATCCTCCCTCCTGCCCCAGCCCGGGGACCACGTGGGGCACATCACTGTGTCCTGTCCCTGCAGCTGGGGTGAGGGAGGCTCTGAGCTGGACAATCAGATTTTTCTGATGAGATCAGTGGTGAAACTAACAAATAGGGCTTTTTGACACTGGACTCACGGGCTCTGAGCTCCAGCGCTGGGGCAGCAGCGCGAAAGGTGCCAGGGACATAGGGGAGGGACTGAATTGTCTGGCTTCCGGCCGAGAGCTGGAGGGGCCGCTTTCTCCCAGACAGAAGTGCTGGCAGAGGCCACTGCCCCTTTGCCCAGCCTTCCCCACAGCGTGGCAGGCTGGCGCCACATCTCAGTCTCCATCAACCTCAAGTTTGTGCATTTTTCCCCCTAGAAAAACTCTCGGCCATTTCAGATGCAGTCTAGTTGGCCATCCTTTGAAATGTGGCCATAATTTGAAATTCTTTCCCAAGGAGGCATTAGCTAATGAGGAAGGGAGGGGGGGGGGGGCGTACTCGCTGTGGGCGGGGCAGTTTTGGATGCAGCGTTAGATAACCGGGGGAAACAATAGGACGAGGGGGTGGACCAGGGCTCGCCCCAGCCCTGGCGGCTGTGCCTCTGACCCGGGGCACATAATTGAGGGCCTCTCTGAGGACCCTGCTGACCACACTGCCTCATGGCCTCGGGCACGTCCAGCCCAGCCTGTGTCCCCTGCCTGCAGTCAGCCGGCGGCCTCTGTGGCCCAGCCACACCAGGGCACAGCCCTGCGGAAAACTTGGGAGGGAGGCCAAGGCTGTTCAGGAGGAAGGAGCAGCCTTTTTGCTTTGTTTTAGCTCCTCTGGACCTCAGAGCTGACTGCGTGGATGATGGGCTACTCCCGTTCCGGGGAGAGGCGCGGTCCATGTGGAGACTCTCATGCCGTGGTGTGGTTTCTCTCCTGTGTTTAAATGGGAGAGTCGGGCTCCTAAATCTCAGGGCAGATGACCGCAGGGAGGTTACGGCGCCTACTGATTCCAGGGGGACCGGAGCTGTGAGCGCTCAGGGAGGGGACCCACGTGCAGTGGGGAGAGCGGACGGAGGCTGTAGCGTCAGACGGCCCTGGCCGCTAGTTCTGGCTTTGTCACTTACTTTGGGCTGTAGCGTCAGCAGCTAGTTCTGCCTTTGTCACTTACTTTGGGCAAGTGACTCAGCCATTTGGAGCCACGGTGTCCTCCTGGGCCGCAGGATGTAGAGCTACCTGACTCCCAGGGCAGGGGTGAGGGTTCAAGGAGATCATTTGCATCAAGTGCACATCCCTCTTCCTCACGCAGTCAGCAAGCGTCAACGTTACGAGTTCCCCTTTTCCCTCCAGTCATTAAGTGTGTCGTGACACACATGCCATCTGGTGCCGCTGGCCTCTTCCCCATCAGCCCCTGCCAATCCCATGGTCTGTGGAAGCCAGTCCCTCCCACCATTTTTGCTAATCCCGGGGGCTCGTTCTCTGACCCCCACATTCTCCTGTGGTCTCTGCCTCGCCCTGCATCAGTGTGGGTGTGGACTTCCCCGACTCTGTTGGTTTGTATAAAGCATCCGCTCACATGAGGCAAATTCACTGACTGGGTAGGCTTGGCTGAGAACGTGGGGGGCACAGGGAAGGGTCACACCCCAGCGTGCCCAGCGTGCTCAGGGTGTCTCTCTAATTGAGTGGCCCTCACACTTGGGCCTGCAGCAGGACCACCTGGAGGGCTTGTGAGACCACAGATTCCAGTTTCCCACGCAGGAGATGAGGGCGGGGCCCTGGCATGCCCATCTCTGTAAGTTCCCGGTGATTCCGTGCTGTGGGTCTAAGGACCATACTTGGAGAGTCACAACTCTAATCTCTGCCAGTCTCGGCTCCTCATCTGCCCCCGGAGTTGCAAAATCTGCCCCCTCCCCTCATTATATAGGACTCTCTCCTGCTGCTTATCTGCAAACTCCCTGCCCGGATCAATCCCTGAACCCTCTATTTTATAGGATTCAGCCCTGTTAGAGAGTATTGTGATGCCATATATATATATATATATATATATATATATATATATATATATATATATATATATATATTAAGTAACTTTGTTTGTTTCAGAGTGAAATACTCCCCTGCCCTCCAGCCACACAGCTCATCCTGTGAGGCTGAGGGGTCTGAATTCTAGTTCCCACCGAGTGTGGGTAAGGTGAAATCCTACTGAACCCAGGCCAGGGCTGAGAGGGTTCATGGGCCCTACCAGACTGCTTCCTGGTCTACACACAGCCAAGCTTCTCCGCCGTGGGGTCTGGGGTTAATCAGCAGCAAGTTCTAGGGCGGGGCTGGGGCTGGGGGCTGGGGGCCAGGCGGTTGGGCCGCAGCTGTGGCTCCAAATTGCTCTGAGGCCCACTGCCTGGCCCATGCTCCAGAGGAACCGACATCAAACAAATGGGCTCTGATGCATTAAGTGGAGAGGGGGAGGCTGACATGGGCCCCCTTGCCTTCCCCCACCGAACAGGGGGTGAGCAGCAGAGGCTGTCTTGATGAGCGGGGCGATAATGAATTCCCAGATTCCATCCCTTTGTGGGCAGCTGGGCAAGCGCGGGTACAGCCTTCACTCTTAATAAAGATCGGACGGTGCCTGTCCCCTCCCACTGGGATGGTTAATCCAGCTCTGAGCTGGAGATCAGCATTTCTAATGGGCTGGGAGGCGCAGCATCCAGGAGACAGGGATGCGAGATGACAGATATTCTGGGGGTCCCCTGGGCGCGGAGAGGCAGGGCTTTGTTTGGCCTCAGTTGAATTATTTGCTTTCTTCAAATAAGAGGCTCGCTTGTCTCTTTACTTCTGTCCCCCTGAGTGGGGGCTCCTGCTCTGAAGGTGGGTCCGTGGACCACCCCCACCCCCACCCCGTAATGTCACATCCAAGTCCAATATCCAAACAGCCAATATCCGAAGAGGACGACACAAACATCTTGAATCCACCCAGCCACTTCTTCCAAAGGAACAGCTGTCTCATTCATTCACTCATTCACTCATTTTGTCCTTGCTCCGTGCCAGGCACTGGTCTGTGGACAGAGAGGTTAAAAAATGGTCTCTTATAATGAGACAGGCGTGCGTCTCCTAAGCTCTAAGGGACCCCATGAGACCTGCCACCAGGGCAGCGGCGGGCAGCGGCGGGCAGCGGCGGTTTGTCCCAGACAATCCCCCTGAACCTGTCCCCAAGGCCCCCCTTTCTCTGACGTCTTAGTGAGCAAAGCAGCCCAGCCCAGGCTCACTCCCCAGCCTGTCCTTGTTTCACTGTCCCAGCTTTAATCCACAGCCTCTAAAGTTCACCTGGATGCGTATTCTGAAACGTTTCCTTCCTGCACCAAGTCAAGAACCCAGACGCTGCCGCTGGCCCTGGGCGGACCTGCTCAGGGCCAGGTCCCCTTTCTGGTAACGACATTAAGATGCTCAGACAATAGTGGAAAAAATAAAAAAATAGGTGTGCAGGGGCATAGCGAGGGGATGCAAACCAGACCTAGCAGGTGTGTGTGTGTACTTGTGCGAGCCGTACCCGGTATCAGGGAAGGCTTCCGAGACAGTGTCACCTGAGCCAGTGGTTAAGAATGTGTGGTGCAGCCCAGAGGCCGCAGCCTGCCTGCAAGGAGCCCAGGAGAGAAGATCTGTAAGGAGACAGGGGTAAGGGGTATTGGAATGAGAAAGAGGAACAGCCTGCCTCATTGTGGCCAAGTCTGGTCTCCAGTGACCATGAAGTATCCGGAGGAACACGGGTGTGGGAGATGAAGAGGAAGCGGTGCCAAGCAGACCCACCTTTGGGTCACAGTCCATCTGCTGAACCCATTGATGGAGCCTTTTGTCCCAGACATTCTAACGTTGCTTTTGCTTTCTTGACTGTCTCCCGTAACCGTCTGAGCTTCCCGAGGACTGGACCTCTCTCCAACTTACTGACGTCATTAATTGGCAGAGGAGGTTATTAATAGGTTCTTTTGAGCTGAATTAAATTACCAAAGCTGAGAAGTATAAGAAATCACTGAATATCAGCAGGATCTGGAAATAGCTTGGAATGGTTAGAATTTGAGATATATGTGAGTAGTGGGGAAAAGGAGGTTTCAGAGGCAAGGGTCAGATCATGAAAGGCCTAAGATGCCAAACCAAGGAGTTTACAGCTTACTCTATTGCAGCAAGCTGGAGATATTGTAGCAAACTTGAAGGTTTCAAGGAAAGGAGTGACACATCAGATTTGTATTTTACAAGATCCTGTTGGCTGCAGTTACAAGGGGGAGGAGGCCACACAGGAGGCCAGGAGATTGTCCGGTTAGGACAAGGGCTTGGAGTAATGGTGGCACATGAGTGCCAACGGACACGAGGGACAGATTCAGAGACAGTGAATTTGAGAGTGATGAGAAAGGATCTGTCTCATATTCCAAGGAGTGAATAGGGAGATTTAGGGGTGTTGTGTGACATACCCAAAGAGTTATCCAACGATTCAGGAAGAGTCAGACCTGGACATAGGTCTTATTTTTTTTTCCTTCTTTTTTTGTTTTGTTAATCCTCACCTGAGGATATTTTGTCATTGCTTTTCAGCGAGAGTGGAAGGGATAGGGGAGGAGAGAGAGGAAGGGAGGGAGGGAGGGAGGGAGGGAAGGAGAGAGAGAGAGAGAGAGGGAGGGAGGGAGGGAGAGAGAGAGAGGAACATCGATGTAAGAGAGACTCATCAACTGGTTGCCTGCCCTGACTGGGAGCAGGGAGCAAACCCACAACCCAAGCACATGCTCTTGACTGGTTATCGAACCCTCGACCCTTCAGTGTGTGGGCTGACACTCTAACCACTGAGCAACACAGGCCAGGGCCATAAGGTCTTATTTTAATGAAGCAATAAATCCTCCCGTCAATGCTCTGTTCTGAGGATTTAAACATTTTTTTGTCTTTATGTTGAAAGTATTACAGATGTCCCCTTTGTTTTCTGTTTCGTCATTGACTCCCTACACCCTGCACCCGCCCCTCACCCTTCACCACGTTACTGTCTGTGTCCAGGGGCTATGTGTCTAAGTTCCCCGGTTCTCTCTGTTCTGAGGAATTCTGAAGGGAAAGGAAACAGGTGGGTTGAATAGTTACTTGGCAGTCTTTTATCCAAGAGGCTTGGGTCTGCATTTTCAGGGAAACGCTTTTGCCCCTTTCTCCCCAGTACCGCCTATAAACAATCATCTTTCCACCTGAGCAGAGTCACCTCCCAGCTCTAACCGCTCTCGAGCCCCCATCTCTCTGAGGACAAGGAGGCAGTCACATTGTCTGGGGCCCCTCACCGTGCATCCTGCCGGGCTCTTCGGCCACTCAGTGAGAATTAACAGGCTCCCAACCTTCAAGGCGGAGACGTAGTGAAAGGCGAGCAGGGCCCCTCAGCCACCAGCCTCTTTCCCCCTTTTCTATTTGCTTGTTGATTGAGAGTCCTTTGAGGCTATTGAGAGGGGATTGGCCTGTTTCAAGCTATTGTACGCCGTAGACGCAAGAGGCGGACCTTCCCCACACGCCACGTGCATCTATTTATATAAAAAAAATGTTTTCCCTAAGTGGCAGCCCTGACCAACTTTAAACTCATTTTTTCGTGAGAATTTTCAGCTGAAAATATCCAAGAACACCCGAATTGTGAATAATATATTTATTTTCATAATATTCACTGCAAATTGATTTTTTTAAATTGAATTCAAAATATCGTGGCGTGTGGGGATGGTTTCCATTTTGGACGCGTGGCAGGTAACTGGTGAAGCAGTTTTAATTACTCGGCGATATTAAATGTCTTCTGTGCCAGGCACAGTGCGGGGCACACGCTGGTGTTCTCTCATCCGAGGGCAGGGGTGCAGGGGGAGGAGCGGCTGTGTGCGTTTCTCTCCGCCAGCCCCCTACACCGCGCCTTCTCCACGGTGCCTGAGCACAGGTGCAGTCGTATGGAATCCGTGTCTCCACGCCGGACACATCCGGTCACGCTGCTTAAAACAAACGGCGCCAATGTTCTTGGATAAGACCAAGTTCAAGAGGGGGCTGGGATCACAGAATTCCCATGAAAAACCCTTTGATCTGTTCCTATTATTAACCCCCTGACATCCCTCTCCCACCCACTAAGGAAAACGAACACATGGCCAGGGTCCATTTTGAACAACTTTTATTATATGTTTAGTGTTCTCTATACAAAAGAAATCAGTTTTTTTACAGTGATTCAAAAACAAATTCTGATAATTTTGGCCTTTTTGTTGCTCATGCAGTCAGTTTATAAGTCCGTGTATTAGACGGCCCTCCATGGCCCAGACGCCTTCCCTGCTGAAGGTCGTGCGTGACACCCTCAGTCGCATCTGTCGCTGACAGAGTTGGTTAATGCAAAGTAACTCACAAAAAGGAAAGGACACGGTGTGAGAGGGGTTAAAACAAGGTCTGCCATGGCGAGTTAAATCTTTAACCCATGGAAAAACAAAAAAGACCAGGCAATTGGTGGGCGTGTGCGTGTGAGAAGGGATGGAGACATTGGGGAAACGTTTTCCCGCCGAAAGGAACAAACTGGGGTGGTCCAGCGCGGGTCGGAGGTGCGACCGGGACAGAAGGCGGCCACGTCCCTGGCGACTGATGCTCAGCTCAGAGGGGTGTGAGGTTGGCAGAGAGCTGGAAGCTGGGCGGAGGGACATGCAACATGACTGGAGATGTTGCATTCGAGGATCAGAAAGAAAGAGTGGGGCAGGGTCATCTGATCTGCATCATTTTTGGGGGAGAAAAGAGAGTGCACAAAATCCTGGATTCCTTTTCCCAGATTTTTGTGTTTATTGCTTCGCTGAAGTCTTCACCTGTGCTGCAGCCCAGCCAATCCCAGGGCGGCAGAGCTCCCCAGGGCCCTGCTGCCCCGCGGCACCTCGGGGCCAGGGGTGGGGTGGACCGAGCCCTTGACACCCTCGCTTCCGAGGGACACAGCGTGCTGGGGGGTCGATGTGCTACGAGCAAGAGGCAAGTCTGGGCTTCACAGTGACAAACGCCAGTCACCTCGCCCCCCTTCTCCTGGCCTGGGTCCGCCCTCACCACCACAGGCTGGCCCACACGGCCTGGTCTTGGACTCAGAAAAATCCTTTGTGTCTTTCACTGTGGGGGGGTGTGGGAGAACAGGAAAGGGGTACAGAGGGTGACTGGCAGGGCGGAGCTAAGTAACACCCCCGTTTCCAAGGAGGCAGCCGGGGGGAGATGCAAGAACACTGGACAGGGAGTTCGAGGGCCCGAGCTCAAGCCCTAACCTCCCCTGGATTATTGGCTGTGTGGTCCTGGGCAAACCCCTCCACCTCCCCGGATGTTAGTGTCCTTGTCTGTACGACGAGTCATTTCAATGAGATCAGCTCTGGTGCCTTCGCCCTCGGAGATCTGAGCCCCATCCTGCGCTGGAGGCCACTGCACCTGTTTCACGTCCACCCTTATTTCGAAACACCATTTAATATGAATTTACTGACGGAGGAGCACTGGTTTGGGGGGTGTCTTGAGACACTGGCTGCTGGGGGCTGTGGCTTCCCTGGAGGGTGGCCTCTCCCTCGGACCTGCCTCTGAGCCTGTCTCAGAGAAGCCTGCTTATGAGGGGAGGGGACGGAGGTGCTGCTCAGGCTGCGGGTGGCCCAGGAGCGGGGCTCTGGCCAGAACCCCGCGTCTCCTGTCATTTCAAACTGTTTCACTTGTTTGTCTCTGATTAAAAAACACACACACACACACACAAAACCCAGACACCTCCTGCACGCTACTCCTAAGTCACCGTGCGAAGCCCAGCCGGGATCTGTGGGGCGTTTTCTTTCTAGGGGACCCGTGCTTGGCAGGGCCCCCCGGATTCGCGATCACGGTGTCACGAGTGGGGAGCGCTCTGTGCCTATGCTGCGGGCACTTGCCACCCTCGCCCTGAGGAGTGGTTCCCTGGCGCCAGCCCCTGCTGCCTGAGAGCCCGAGGACTCCCCTCTTCAGTGTGAGGGAAGCAGCCTCGGAGAGACAGGCCACGGCAGGGCACGTCCCCCCTCCGTCCCTCACCGCTGTTTGCCACGCTCTGTGACTTTGGCTCTGACCTTGCGAAGGGCTCCCGGCGCCTTAAAGGGCCACCGCCTGCGCGGTGCCTGGGGCAGGCTCACGCTCCTTTGCATCAGACTTGTTCTCGCTTGGTTTTGCCCTCTGCAGTGGCCCAGAGGGGGCCCGGGCCGGGCAGCCTTTCTTCTGCCCCAGATCGCACACCGCACCCCACACAGCCCTTCACATCTCATCTCACGCGGGCCTGGGTGTGGACCCAGCCTCTTCGAGACGATGTCATAAACTGCATTGTTCCTCCCGAGGAGCTGCCCGCCATGTGGCCTCGGTCTGCCACGTGTGTCCCTGTGAGGGTGAGCTCATGTGAGGGTGCTGGGTGGGGATGGGGGAGCAGTCCCTTAGCTGGGACACCCACAGATACTCCTGGGTCTGTTCCCACCCCTTTGCTAAGGCCAGCTGCTCAGGGAAACGATGAACTACTTGCCGGCAGCGGACACCCCTCGCAGGGCGAGCAGTATTGGCACTGGCTGCCGCGCAGGCAGGTGGAACCTGCTCTGGACCTTGGGGCTGGGGGGAAGGGGGTGGACCCGATACTTCCAACCTCGCAGGCAAAGGCAGTGGACAAGGGGAGGAGCCAGTCTGGTTTTCCCTTTGGCTTAAACTCAGCCCTCTCCTCAAAAGCCAGGCAAGAGAGAACCGGTCCCATTCTCCGGAAGCTAGGCAAGGTGGGGGGCAGCTGTCCCCTGGCCCTATAGCGGGATGCTCACCGGACACAGGCCTCCTTGCTCCCCAGGTGGGCCCACGCCCCCCTGTAGGGAGAGGCATTCAACAGGGGACTGACTAGGGGAGACCGAGGCACCAAAATACACTTGCCCGAGGGGCAGAGCTCAGGAGGCGGGCTGCTCCTCAGCTCCCCCGGGGGTTTGGATGCCCTGTCTTGCCCAGCCTTGCAGACCAAGGTCTCTCTCTAAAGCTTCTCCCTTCGAGCCTGGGCCACTGGCAGCTCACACCCTCAGAGGGCTCCCAATCAATTCTGTCCCAAGCGAGGCCAGGTGGGGGGCAGCTGTCTCCTAGCCCTACAGCAGGATGCTCACCGGACACTGGCCGGCAGCCCCGAGAAGGCAGGGACCATACCTGACTTCACCATGGTATTCACGGCTCAGAGCCCGGCTCACAGTCGATGTTCAAGAGGAGATGCCAGTGTGGCTCAGTTGGTTGAGCGTTGGCCCATGCACCGAGAGTTGCCGGTTCGATTCCCGGTCAGGGCACATGCCCAGGTTGTAGGCTAGATCCCCAGTGGGGGATGTGCAGGAGGCAGCTGGTTGATGGATCTCTCTCTCTCTCTCTAAATCAATAAAAACATAAAAGAGTAGATGCTGAGCGATCATCGCAGCACAGGCAATAAACTTGTAGTCACGGTGAGATGACCTACACCTCTCCCCGCTCCGGGCCCCCCAGCCAGCCAGGCCGAAGCACCAATGGTATCGCCCTCTCCCGGCATGGTTGTTGGGTGTTTTGGGGTGACTGTTTGAGAGCCCTGGCTGGCAGGGAGTGGGGACAATACTTTTCTCCTGAGCTGGGTGGATTCTGGCACCGTGCCATGAAAAATGGACGTTCTTCTCCCTTGGAAGGGCTGCCTCCCTAACCTTGACCCTGACCCTGTCCCACATCTCTCTCTAAGCACCTGCCACCTGTGCTTGGGGACAACTTGGTTCTTCAGGCCCAGGTCTGCTCTTGCCTGCCATGATGGCATGGTGGTGTGGGCGAGGGGTAGGATAGAGCCGAGCAGGGCGTAAACGAGGAGTGAAGACAGGCTGAGGAACCACTGCTCCCCAAGACCCAGTGGTAGCGGGGCCCTCCCCTGGCCACCAGCTGTGCGGCGGACTTTGTAGAAGCAGGGGGATGGGCCCGATGACTTCTCACAGTCCTGCTTGCCCTAAGAGACTGTTTCCGGTGCAGTAAGTTCATCAGTGTGTGTGGTGCAATATGGACGCAGGGCCTGAGAAACGATCTTGCTCAGACAGTGTTTTCTGAAAAGGCCGGTCCTTTCATTCAGGCCACAGGCTCTCTTCCCTGGCACTCCCTTCAGGGGCCCGGGGTCCAGGCTGCAGGAATACCCGGCTGTGTCCGGGCAGATGTCAGAGGAAGGCCAGGGGAGGGGACCCCTGAGCTCACTCCCCAGCCCCCTGCTATCCACCCTGTCCCTGACCCCATGAGAGAGCTGCCCCTTGGGCTTCTAGGTAGCAAACCTGCCCGTGATTCCCAGGTTCAAACAAACAACTGGCTCAGCTCTGGGCTATGGTTTCTTACCTACAGACAGAGTATGTGTATCTGTGGGCTGGACCTTCACCGACTGGTCACTAAGTGATGCAGGCAGAGCTAATACCTTTGCGGCTTATACACGTGGCAAATGCTGCTTCCATAAAGTCTCTGAAGGACACAGCCCCGTTCCTGCCCAGGTCCCTGTCCAGCAGCTGGAGGCTCAACTCAGAGGCTGTGTCTGTGGCAGGTGGCCCATCACAGGGTCAGCGTCCCCCTCCTGAACCCGACGCTAGCTGCGGCGACAGCTAAAGATTCCTCTCAGGCTCAAGCTCTCTCCTCGGAGACTAGGTACCTTTGGTTTTGAGAGCAGGTTAGTGGGGTGGACGAAGGCAGGACCTTGGGTCTCGGAGCCCCGCAGGCAGGTCTGCGAATGTCTCCTCTGGGCCACGGGCCGCAGGGCATGTGTGAAGTGGTTGCTTCTGGTTCTGCTGTGATGCTTGCATAGGCCGCCCGCTCTCCTTGAGACAGACCTTGCTGGAGGCTTGCAGGGAGGGCTGGCGCCCGGGACCGCAGGGACACGGGAGAGTTGCGTAAGGCATACGAAGAGAGGCGCACCGAGTCCTCCAGCCAGGCTTCACAGCACGGCTCGGGTGCTGTCCCCCGGGGTGCCGACAGGGAAACCCCCTACGGGAAGGACACCCCATCTGCACAGTTGCAATGTTATAGAGAACCGACCGAAGAGATGACAGCTTCAGAGGTGAAGGGGGAGCAGTGCTTTACACCCCCCGCCCCACCAGCCAAGCTTCTGCACCACAAGGCCCCATCTCCTGGAGGGCACGGCGCAGACCCTGGCCCGGTGGGGGGCACCCTCTCCTCTGGGAGACGGTGGGCGTGGCCCTCACGCCTAGTCCTGGGTGTCCCTGATGGGGAGGAAGGAGTCCAAACCCAGTCTTTTTCTCCTCTCTCGAGGTGAGCACGGCTCCCCAGGGACCGGGTGCCTGATTTTCTGCTGCTTGAGGTCCCCAGTCACTGGAGTGGAAGTTCTTTCCATCAGGGCCCACTCCTGCTCCTCACACGCCTCCATCAGTCAGTGCAGCTCTTGTCCCGGACACTCTGGAGGATCGGGCAGGGTAACGGAGGAGCAAGAGGTAGCCCACCTCCCAGCTGAGCCAGAGCCAGGCAAGCAGCCCTGTCCGCCCTCTCCCTGCCAAAAATACTGTCATTTTTCCGGAAAGGAGCCAAGCCCAGCTCAGCAACTGACAAGGCCGAGGTGATGGGTTGCGGGCACGGGGAGGCATACGGCGAGAAAGGCATCTCTCGAAATCACTGGCCTGCGCGGTTGGAATACTACGGCTTTTCTGTATGTTCTTTTATGGACCAAAGCTTTTTTACCCATCGTTGCAGTTTTTTTGGGGGGGTTGGGCGGGGGGGAGAGGGGAGAGCATCCACCTATTCTTTCTTTTCCCAGGGATACTTCAGAAGGAAAGAAAAGTGGAGACAATGGGTCTGAAGGGGAAGATGCATAAAGCAAAATAAAGGCAATGAAAAGTACCAGAACCGACAGGAAGTGGTGAGTGTATGCCGAGGTCAAGGGCAGGCAGTGCGGGGGGAAGGCTCAGGGCGGCTGTGAGGCTGAGCAGGGGCCCGGGTGCCCTCCAGCTGAGCTCGGCCATGGCTCGAGCTCTCCCCCACCGATGGCACCTGGTGTGTGGGTCATTGGGAGGGGGCTGATGGTTGGCTGGGTGGCCAGTGGTCCTCACAGCTTGGCAGACCCCCACATGGTTGTACCCTTGTCCATGAGGGTAGCGGCGGCTCTGTCGCCCCCGCGCCTCTCCCCCCACTTGGAAAGCAGTGGCTGTGCCTGGGCCCCGCTAGGCCAGAGAGTAGATGGCGTTGACGGGCGACGTGGCCTCCGAGCTCTCGTTGCCTTCGGTCTCCTCCTTGTCCTTTTTGACCGTGTACTGGCCGATGAAGGAGCCGTCCTCGTTGAACTGGCCCTCGCCGCCCTCGCCATAGTCCACCAGGCTGTCGTCACTCTCCTGCTGCTTGATGGTGCCGTCCAGCGACGTCTGGCTCCCCTGCAGGGGCTTGTTGTCCTCGTCACTGGCCGGCGAGAGACAGGGAATCAGAGCTGGCCCAGCCCCGTCTGCCCACACCCTGGGGCGGGGCAGGGCTGGCCTCTTGCCACGCACAGGCACTATGGGCTACACAGCGCCGAGAGGACCGGTCCTCAGGGACCACCCAGTCCAGCCCTCCCCGTCCAGACAGTTCTACAGACAGGAAACTATGGCCTGGAGGCCAAGCAGCTTCTCCCAGTGAGGGGGAAAGCTGGTGCAGAGCTGGGACAGGGGCCCACACTTGACTCCTGGTCTGGGGTCCTCTCCATGGGGCTGGGCCACTCTCTGGGATGGGAGGGAGCAGGCAGAGGACTGTCACCGTGAATGAGGCAGAGCCAGCTGCTGGGAGACCAGGCGGATGGGGAGTCAGGATGGGCGAGCCCTTCTCTTAGTCTCTCCATCAAGAGGGGTTGGACCAGTTTAACTCTTGGTGATTAGTGACTTCGTTTTTATTATTAAACTTTTTTATTCATTGATGAGAGAGAGAGAGAGAGGGGGGGGGGGAGGTTTGTTGCTCCACTTATGCATTCATTGGCTGACTCTTGTATGTGCCCTGACTGGGGATGGAACCCGCAATCTTGGCGAATCAGGATGATACTGAGCTACCGGCCAGGGCTGATGTGTGACTTTGGAAAGGCTCTGCCCTTGACAGAAAGCCAGGGTCTGGGCCTTAAAGAAACAAACCTCTGCCCTGCCCCTCCCCTTCTCAGCCCAGGTGTTGTTTCTCTCAGCGTTCTCTCTCTCTCTCTCTCTCTCTCTCTCTCTCTCTGGTTTATCTACAAACAGATGCTGTTGCTTCAGGCTAGCAAGTGAAAGAGGGCATGACATGCAGATTAACAGGTGAGACCAGAAACACTGATCCTGTAGCTCCGAGGCCCCTCTGTGCAGGGCGGGCTGGGAGGCTGGTGGTGAGAGTGGCAGCTGCCCACTGTGCCTGCGGTCCCCCAGCAGGTGAGGCACCCGAGTGGGCCAGCATCTGCTCAGGCACCACATCCCCTCTCCCGGCTGGGAAACTGCCCTTTAGGTTCAGAGGGTGGCTGGGTGCTGCTGGCTGCGCTTCAGAGGGGAACCAGCTCCCAGGCAGGAGGCAGTGGGACCAGCAATGAGGATCTGGGTCCCGGCAGGCGGGACCATAGCGGTGCCAGGTGGTCTGAGCAGACACACACTGTCCCCTCCCCTCCGCAGATCCCAAGCCACACTCAACACTCCTTCCTGGGTGGGCGGGGAAACAGGCCGAGTGGCCATTATCCTGGGGAGTGCGGTCTGGCCTCTAACAGCAGTGCTGGGCGAAGGCAGCTGTCGGGAAGGCGTGAGTGAAAGCGGAGGTGCTGGGCATTAGCAGATGGAAGGCTATCAGCCCACTCCCCACACGCTACGAGTGATCGCGGCCCCATTCACAGCCCCACTGTGTTCTCTGAGGCTGAGCTTCGGGAGAGGGGCCGAGTGAGGGAAGCCGAGCTCACCTTTTGAGACCTAGCAGAGTTTTTAAAAATTCGAAGATCTAAATTGGTTTTATTAAGCGATTCATAAATGGGGCTGCATCCCATCTAGCAACTAGATTCTAATGACCGGGCCCCTCACCCCGCCTGCCAGGCTCTTTCACAGGCATTCCCTCCCCAGAGCTCCCCCCACCCGCAGAAACACGAGTGACGAGGGAATTGCAGGCACCGAAGGAACATGTGACCACTGGACAGGAAAGGGAGGCCCTCTCCGGGTGGGAGGCAGGGAAGAGGACCCAGGTCTGGAAGGGACAGACCTCTCGAAGGGAAGATGAGAGAAGCCAGAATGACGGGGGACCCTGCTCTAGCCTCCTGTCAGCCTTCCTTCCAAGAGCCCTTCGAGGGCAGGTAGACAAGGGAGGGGGAGGCAGAGGGAGCCCCCACGAGAGGTGCTCCCCTTGCCCCGGGCCTGTGCGCCTAGAAACTTGTCTTCTCCTCTGGTGTATTCATTTCGGCCCTTGGTCCATTTAGGACTCTTGGACTCATCCCAGTAGAGGCTCTAGGATGAGTGCTGCAGACCCCACCCCCTCCCCAGCTAAAGCTGAGGGGGGTGTGTGTGCACGTGGGGGTGCATGGTCCGTGCATGCGGCAGGAGTGGGTGGGGAGGAGGCAGGGGTTTTGCCCACCAGCTTTGGCGTCTGGGGGAGGAGAGGTGCCCGTGCAAACACATGTTCCCAAACACATTCTCCCAGCACAGGCTGCCTGGTCCGGTGTCTGGGGGCCTCACCCCTCCTCGGTGGCTACACTGAGGGTCTGGGGGAGAGAAAGCCCCACAGCCTTGGGAACTGATGACCAGGGAACAGCTCCTGAGGACCGTCGGGAGGGGCCTCTCCTGCCTGCCCCCTTGGGAGGCTCACGGGGATGTTGGATGGACGTGGTCCTTAAGCCGCCAGACAGGCTCCAGTGTGGGCAGTGACTCTGCTGCCCATTGATCTGCTCTGCTTGCCAGGCTGCTGACGGGCAGAGTGGCAGAGGCCCAGGAAGGGATAAGGAGGTCAGAGGAGGACAGGGATGACCTGGCCCCAGAGAGGGACTGGCTGGGGTGGGGAAGGAGGGCTCTGATGAGAGCATGTCCTCCCGCCCCACTTGGTCTGGGAATGACCCACCACACACTGTTCCTCAACTCAAAACACACTCGCCGTCAAAACAGGCAGATTGCCTCTCTGCTAAGCCAGACACGAAGGCCTGTCTAGACCTGAGAAGGAGCCTGGGGTAGGACAACGGCAGTCGCTGGGCGCTGGGCCCCTGGCCTCTCATTTGGGACAGTCACTGGGCCAGGTGCTTCTCTAAGGCCTATTTCAGCCTCCAGCCCAGAGATAATGTTCAAGTTCATGTGGAAAAGGCCTAGGACACCCCGCCCCACTACCACCCGTGCCCTTTAGCCCTCACCTAGCCCACCCTTCAGGACAATCCAGCTTCCCCGGGGCATTGTCTTCAGGGTTGGAATGGGGTGTAGGCAGCGAGGAAGCCGAGAGCCCAGCTCACTTCATAGCACAGAGGACCCCGGGCTTGTTTTCAGAGTAAAAAGCTGGGAACACGTGTAAAGAGCCCGATGGATCTTAGCTGCGCAGCTGACCGATAAGGGGCCGTGCACGTGTGTCGGGCAGTGTCGGGGCAGCCTTGTTCGGCACAATCAGGATGAGCAGGTGCTGCTGGGGACAGAGGTGACCGCCCAATGGGCGATGGGGGAGGACCTCAGTCCAGTGGCCGTCAGCCAAGCCCCGCTGCTGAGGGGAGGGCCCTGCTCAGGGCAGCGAGGACAGCCACCCGACAGGGGGCACTGAGTGCCTACAGGAGCCAAGGAGACCACCCACCTGTAGTCGAATGAGCCATCCTCTTCTTTGGGGTCTTCGGGGCCAAGGGGAACATCCTTCTTTTCTCGCACTTGGTCAGCAAGAGAAGCAAAGACACAGACATGAGGACCGAGTGTGTCTCTCTCTGCAGGGCCCTGACCACCGAGCCAGGAGACACCACCTTTGGGTTCATTCTCCCTTTCAACAGGGCGCCAGCGATGCCTCCCTTGTTCTTGCTTCCACATTGAATCAGCTGCCAAGTTGATTCTGTCTCCTCCTCCTCACCCCCCGCCACCCCAGGGTAGTGGTTGGCAAACTCATTAGTCAACAGAGCCAAATATCAACAGTACAACGATAGAAATTTCTTTTGAGAGCCAAATTTTTTAAACTTAAACTTCTTCTAATGCCACTTCTTCAAAATAGACTCACCCAGGCGGTGGTATTTTGTGGAAGAGCCACACTCAAGGGGCCAAAGAGCCGCATGTGGCTCATGAGCCGCAGTTTGCCAACCACTGCCCCAGGGGCTTCCTTACATCTTCACCCACAACTAAATGCTCCTCCCCCCTGGCCCCCACACCTCTCCTCAAGGTCTTCCCTAAACACCAAATGGGTGAAATCCTCTCTTTGGCACCTTCCTTACTATGTGTTGTAGTTGTGTGTGTGTTTCTTACGCCGGTGACAGAATGCCAGTTCTGTCCCTGAGGGTGGGGCACCATGTGCTTCTCCAAAGCTCCTCGTTTGCATGGCTCCCTCCCCACACCTCTGCGATTTGAAAACATCCACCAAGGCCCTGTCTTGTGCTGTGCTCCTCCTTCCGTGCCCGCTGACATGTCCTTGAGGGGGAGATGTCTTTCCTTCTAGAATCCTTAGCACCCAGCCCAGAACCTGGCACCCAGCAGGTCATGAAGGAATGACTCTTTATGTATCCTTTTTGGGGCGTAAAGAAGGATAATCACCCCCATTTTAGGGGAGGAAAACAGGTGTTGAGAGGTGAGGAACATGTCACATAAATTGGCAAGGAACAGTCTAGAGTGAAGACGAGGGCCCAGGCGGCATGGCTCCTGGTGCCCTCAGCTTTCTAAGGGGGCCCCTTTCTCATGGACAAAGGAAGGCTCGGCGTCTGCCTGAGGAGTTCTTCAGGGGGTCCAGTTCCATTTGGACCAGGGACGTGAACTCAGTAAGGCCGCCCACCTCCCTAACTCTGGCTTTCTCTCTTACAGAAGAAAAACAGTCCCAACACAGCACAACAGCGTGAAAGAAGCATCCTTCACCGGAACAAGAATGAGGATTTCCTGCCCTCCCTCACTTCAAGGAGAGGCACAACTCTTCAGAGTCCTAGGGTCTGCGGGTAAGGGGGGAGGGGAAGGAGGAAGTGTCTGTTCTCTGAGTTTGGGTGGGTCCTGGAGGAGGATGTATTCTCCAGGATGGAGACAAGCAGGCACTGGGAGCATGGGGCGTGTGTGGCCACCGGGGCTATGGGGGCAAGGGATAGTTTCACTCTGCAACTAGGCAGCGTTTTCACTCTCAGGGGCATCCATTACCCTGACTCCTGTCACCCGGCCCAATCCATCGCAGACAGAGGGCTGTCTTGGCCCATTTGAAAACAGTATTTCCAGAAACAAGAACGCCAGAGGTCCTGGTCCTTGACCTTGGTTTGTCTGGGCTGGAGGATCTTGAGGCCCACAGAGGAGAAATGCCCCCTTGGACTCTAGGGAAGCCCAAAGCCCTTGAAGGGCCAGGAGGGACCCTGTCAGTGCGTCCTGCCCCTCAGCCTCTGCCTGCTCCTCACGTGGGAGCTGCTGTCCTGTTAGGGTGTCTGCCATGGCGTCCTAACCACGCCGAGAGCCCAACGCTGCAGCCTCTCTCCTGGCTATGCTGCTTCTGTCCAGACCCTCCTCACTACCCTCTCTCTCACGATTGGAGCACATACCTCTCTTCCTTCTTCTTGGACCCAGGGTTCTAATGAGATTCGGTCTAAAAAAGCCCATTTACTGAGCAGATGGATGGTGAGTCAAGGGAAGGAGGGTCATGCTTAACAGAGACCAGCGCTCCTCCCATGCCCTCTCGGGAGCTGCCTGGACTGCTCCATCCGCCCAACTCAAGCAACTTAATTAACTCAAGAGCTTTCCGGCAGGTCTAAGATGCACAGAACAGGCAAGAGGATTGTTTCTTGGCTAGCGTTAGGCTCACTGAGAACAGAGCCCCCAGATTTGGCAGGGGACCTGGTGACGCACAGGAAAGCTTGCTGGCCAGTCCCCAAGCCCCCTCCTCTGACACATCCTACCTGGGTACTTGCCACCACGGCTCCTCTTGATGAAACAGACGATGAGCAGGATCAGCACCAGGAGGGCTATGGCGCACATGAGCCCAATGAACCAGCCCTGGGTGGCGATGTCGGCCCGGTTGTTGGTGTAAGCTGCGGGGAGGCCAGAAGCAAACACGTGAAGGATTTTGCATGGGCGAAGGTGAGGAGGGAGAGGTGAGGAAAGAACTTCAGCTATTTCACATCGGTGTCATTCCTAGAGCCTCATGCTACCATCTAGCAGCCCTCTGGCCCGAACTATGCGATACAGAGACAAAGAAAAAATAATTAAGGAGCCAAGGTCAAAAGGTTGGAAAAGAGGCCAAGGAAGGGGGGGGCAGGGAGCAGAATAAGCGGCAGAAGGCTGGCAGGCCCTTTAGGAAGGAAGGTTTCCTAAGGACGAGGCATGGCATTTGTGCAAACCACATGCTGGTCACAGCCTGGCGGGGGTTGAGGGAGGCCAGGGATGGGCCCGGACAGGCCACAGAGGTACGATTCCCATGAGTGAGCCTGGGGGAGGAAAGGAAGCCTGGGTGCCACCCATCAGGGAACAGGGCGTGGTCACGATGCAAACCCCCCTTATACGAACACAGGCCCAGAGCAGCGGGCCGGGCAGGGTGCAGTGCCAGGACACCCTTGCTTTCTCACGTCTCCCCAACTGGATCGCGTGCTCCCTGACAGCAAAGACCGTCCTGCGTCGGTACCCCAGATGGCTGGCGGCGAGGTTGGGGCCATGCGTTCAGCGCACTCCGAACCACTTCCACACGTGAAGACCGCCCCCCACCTCCCTAGCTGTGACTTGCCCCCTGCCTTCCCCTGTGACAGGGAGTCTCCCTCTGTCCCTGCCCAGAATATGGAGAGACCTGTCTCCAGGTGGACAGACTCCTGTGATTGGAGGCCCATGTGGGTGATAGGCGTTGAGGCATGTGATGGTGTCCTGAGGGCCCAATGGCTGCGGCTAGGGCTCAGGAGGGGGTGCGGGTTGGGTAGGAGCCACTGGCCATTCTCCTTTCTATGGAATGGAGAGCAAAAGCGACCCCTCCTGAGACGCAGCCTACATGGAAACCAAGACGCAGAGGAGAAGAAGGATCTGAGAGCCCGCGGAGTCAGAGCCCAGGCTCGGGGCCTCCTGGGGAGGAGCACAGGGAGCAGGGAGAGTGCTCCAAAGTCCACCAAGTGCTCTTCTGTGCAGCAGGCACCTGGATGCAATCGCACCCTTTGCTCCTCTTGGGCTGAGAACTGTCTTCTCAGCACCGTGCCAAGGACATTGTGCCAAGAGGGTCTCAATCAATGGTGAAGACCTATAATCGACTGCTGCCATGCCCTCTGAGCCCTGGCTGCCCGGGGGAGAAGCAGGTGAGTGCCGTCGAACATGGCTCATTACCCTGACCTATGCACACTGTGGGGGAAACTCCCATCCCTGCTTTCACTCCTATTCCTACAGGCCAACCCCACAGTGTCATAGAGACCTAGACCTTCCCCATGTCCCCGTAGGACCAAATCACCTCCTGCTTAGCCTCCAATACGTCTCATTCCTGGGGAAAATCCCATTCCTTATCCGGACCCGTCAGGTCCCATCCAGCTGGCCCTGGCCGCCTCTCTAGTCCTAGTTCCTACCACGCTCTCCTCACTCTATACTCCAGCCACACCGGGTGCTCTCATTCCTGCCCAGGGCCTTTGCTCTGTCTTCAGATCTGTGCCAATGTCATCTCAGAAAGGCCTTCCTGCATCTTCCACCTAAAGCAAGTCCCTCCTCCTGACCCAGGTACGCGGAGCACTCTAACTTACCTCCTTCGTAGCACTTATAACCGTTTGATAGTCACACACAAGTCCCTCTTATCAGCAGGAGATACGTTCCAAGACCCTCAGTGGATGCCCGAAACGGTGGATAGAACCAAACCCTACGGTCTTTCCTATCTATACATAACCTATGATAAAGCTTAATTTATAAATTATACACAATAAGACATTGACAACAACTAATATATAGAACAATTATAACATACTATTATAAAAGTTATGTGAGTGTGGTCTCTCTCAAAGTATCTTATTGTACTGCACTCACCTTTTTCGTGATGATGTGAGATGATAAATGCCTCCTTGAGACGGAGGGGAACGGCGTAGGCATCGTGACTTAACGTCAGGCTCTACTGACCTTCTGACAACAGGTCAGGAGGAGGATCATCTACTCTGGGCGATCCTGGAGCATCGAGCCATGATGCTGTGGATGGTGGGATGTCAGGAGCAGGTGTTGCCGATGGTTGGGGAAATTTAATATTTCCAGATTGCAGTTGACTTCACATAAGGGCAGACTACAATATTACTACCACTCACAGCTTTCACTTGTAAGCACTTCCCGTGGGCTAAGCTCTAAGTACTTTCCCAGACACTCTCTGCTATAACCCTCACAACAACCCCATAAAGTGGGTTTGCATTATTATCCCTACTTCATAGGTGAGAACTGAGGTCCCGAGGTTAATGATTTACTCAAGGTCACGGAGCTTGTAAGTGGTAGAGTTGAGAAGTGACCCCAGTCTGTGCTCTTTCCCGCTCTAGTCCTTCCCCCCCCCAGAAGGTAAGCTCCTTGCAGGAGCGACTGTCAGGTTCAGTGCTGTCTCCCCAGTGCTAGGACAGAGCCTTACACACAGGAGGCATGCGATTCACCACCCACCTCCACTTCCTTCCCTCCATTCAGCCCACTCACCCTCTCTGGGCCTGATGGGGCCTGTGCTAACCTTAAACTCCTCTGTCCTTCCTTTTGCCACCCATTCCAGCACCAACTCAATTCCAGATGTGGGTCTCCTTGGCCATTTCTGCATTTTTCTGCTCCTGCCATGCACCCTGCTGGAGGAAGAGGCCGACCCAGGCCCATCTCAGATTCACTGTGTCATGTTTCAACGGGGCCTTCACTGCTGCCTGGCAATCCCTTTACTCATCTCCCACTGCTCCTCCCAAGCTGTTCCCCTGACATCACCCCCCAACCCGGTCAGCGTTGACTCCACTTACTCCACCCTGGAGGCCGGTGAAATCTCCCAGCCTCCACCACCGTCCCTGCTCCTGTGTCAGAGAGGGCTTTCTCTCTTTCCTCTGAAGCTACTCCCCGCTCAGCTGTGGGACCCATGCCTCACTTCCTTGGCAGCTCAATCCTGAAAGGATTGCTGAAAACTCTGACATTTTCAATTTCCTCTTCTTTGCTCTCTCTCTCTCTCTCCTCCCTTCTGCTGTTACCAGTAAGTTGAAGCTTCCTGTATCTTAAAATAAAAAACCCTGAGGGACCTGCCAAGCCTTTCAGCTCATGCACTGCCCTTTTATAGGTAAACTCAATCCTCCCTTGTCTCCAGTTCCTGCCAACTCCTTTTCCCACCCCCAACAAGCCAACTTCAAGTCCCTCTATGCTTGGTGCTTCATCTGCCACCGTGGAGTGGCTCTTTTCCAAACCTACCTCTGCATCCTTGACTCGTACCTTCACTGACAATCCTTCTATTCATCTCTCATTGTCCCTCCAGCCAGTTCCACCCCATAAGCCCAGCACTTCCTCCTAACAGCTCCTTGAATAGGTCCATCTGCTTGAAATTCAGCATGTCTCCTGCCCCTCCCTGCTCCTTGCTTCTGCCAGTGGCTTCACCATTCTCCCTATCTCTACGGGCTATCATTTCTCCTTCCAGTGTCTCTCATATTCCCCTCACTGCTCCATTCCAGAGGGTCCCCTCACCCTCTGCCTGTCAGATCCCGAGGATCCGATGACGATTATGTTGTATGTTCCTAGGACACTCCCATGAGGCCTGGCCTTCCAAGTGCTCCGGTCTTCCCTCCCTGCCCAAGAGCATCTGCACTGCCATCCCTTTTGCCCTCCTTCATTCTACCCTCCTTCCGGAATTTCCCCTTCTTCCAGCTAACACCAGTCTCTGAACTCCATTTACTTCGGGCATATAACATTTAATTGCCCTATTTCCTGGGTCCTGCTTTCCAAGGATACTATGAAAAGTTTGGGAACAGGGGGGTTCTTTGAGCCCCCTAATACTTAGCATGATGCTGCTCATATAACAAGTAGTCAGTGACTACTTATTGATTAATGACCCATTTAACCCTAATATGACATGATGAACAACTTTCGTTTCTGCCCTGATACTGCCAGGGGTCACAGGGATATTGGCTGGACCGAGAGCCACACGTGGGCGCTGGGATGAAGGAATCACGTCTGCCTGTGTTTGGATGAGGTCCCCACCTTCTGCAGAGAAACTGGTTTGCATGTCTGTTTGCTCCGCCATCGTCCTGATGCTTGTTTGGATACAAGCTGAGAGCCGTCTCTACAAGCCCCCCTTTCCCTGGGGAGAAAAAGTCACCGTTCCAGGGCAAGTGGCCATATGGGCAAGGTGGAAAGCAAATGCAGCTTTTCATTCCTGACTTCACCTTGCAAAGCTCAAATGTTACCTTTAGTCCTTACGAAAACGGTCAAAGAATTTTCTATGAAGTTTGCACACAGAAGGCTGTTCAAAACAAAGTGGGTTTTGTAACTATGTGTGGTGATGGAGGTTAAACACTGCGGTAGCCATTATGCAATATATACATGTAACAGATCATTATGTTGTACACCTAAAACTAAGGAATCAATGTTATGTGCCAATGACATCTCCATTAGAAAAAACAAACCCAAGCCAAGTGGGATCTGGGGTGAGGTGGGCTTCACCCGGCCAACACAGGCCCCAATGCCCCTTACTGTGGACCAGAGACCATATGCTGTGTCTTCCACACCACACCCTGCAAGCCCACTCAGAACGAGCACGTCAGCTGCAAGGTAGACCATTCCCATGACTCCCAACAGACCGGGAGGAGTTTGGTTTGGCCACGGAAGAGAGGGCAGCCACTCAAGGACGGCAGGAGAATTGAGTTTCAGAAATAAGGATAGATGAACAAATATGATAGGGATGGACTGTCTTCAAATGCAATGTCGCTTGGCTGCTTTCACTGAAACATCGGCTTACACCTCTCCATTCCCACCTCGTCCTGTCCTGGGTCTCTCCCAAACACAGCAGAGATGAGGAAGACTACAGTTAGGGCCCCTAATGTCCCTCCTTCCCTGACATCAGCGGTGGATGCTGTCTGTCCTGCTGACCCAGCATCAGCACCCACCACGCTGCTGCCTCACCCCATGCCCGCCCCCGCCGCCCCCCATGATAGAAGAGCTGACTGG
The DNA here is from genome assembly GCF_951640355.1 of Cnephaeus nilssonii. Taxonomy (NCBI): domain Eukaryota; kingdom Metazoa; phylum Chordata; class Mammalia; order Chiroptera; family Vespertilionidae; genus Cnephaeus; species Cnephaeus nilssonii. The sequence continues at coordinate 35,596,493 of NC_137092.1, forward strand.
CCTCTGAGAGTCCAGGGCTGTGTGTCGGTAGCCCCTCGGGCCTCTTTGACTTCAAGAGCTCCAAGGAGATGACTGACTTCCCACGTGGGATCTTGTGGTGAGGCTCAGGGAGCCTGTCACACCCCAGTGGTCTTCCTCCACCTCCTTCCTGAACCACCAGAGCATGTTTGAATCTGTGGACGAAAGTGATGGCCTGCGGTTGCCTCAGTGACCAGTGGTCAGGTCCAGAGATGCGCACAAACTGTCGCTGTGATGAGACACAGGCGCCTGGGGGACTGTGTGGACGGGGCTCTGGAGTCCACCCACAGGAAACACTATATTTTCGAAGGACCTGGACACACTCACAGGCACACAGAAAGTGATAGTATTTTCCTTCCAGGTAATTTCCACATAGTGACTCCCAGCCGGCCAGGGAGGTAGATGAGCACTCTGCTCAGAGCTAGGGTCCTGCATTGCCGACTCCAGCTAAAAGGGAGCCACTGGGGAAACGTGTAGGTGCTGAGTTTCTCACTTGCTCTGAAAGCAAGCTATCGGGACCAGCCTCTTCCAGCCAACCGCAGGAAAAGAGAAACGAACATCCGAGTCAATGCTCAGAAGTGGGTTATCAATCATCTTTTTTTTTTTCTGTCCTATGAGTTTAATACCCCAAAGCAGACTGGGACATCCCTGAGGACAGGGCCTGGTCCTTTTCCCTGCTCTCCCAACCCTCCCCCACAGCACGGAGAGCCTCACTCTGAAGCAGGCTGCGCATCCCCAGGACAGAACCCAATCCTCATCTTTGCTTCCTGCCTCTGTGCGGGACTCAATTTCATAATGAAGCCACATCAATGCATGCACTGGTGGGCAACAGCTTGGGACCCCGAGTGGGCCAGACAGAGTCCAGCCACCTGCTCCACTTGGTCAACTGTCCAGTTCCCTGGTCTGTCTCCAGGATGTCTGGCCGCTCCCAGACATCCTGCGAGTTGGCCTGGCTAGCTTCAAGCGGACAGCTGGACTCTCAGACTCCCTGGCTCTTTTTAAAAAAATATATATTTTCATTGATTTGAGAGAGAGAGAGAGAGAGAGAGAGAGAGAGAGAGAGAGAAACATTGATGTGAGAGAGAAACATCAATTGGTTGTCTCCCATATGCACCCCAACCAGGGATCGAACCCACAACCTGAGTATATGCTCTGACTGGGAATGGAACCGTTAACCTTCTGGTGCCGGGATGATGCTCAACCAAATGAGCCACATGGGCCAGGATGACTCCCTGAGTCTTGATGGCACAAACATATGCAGGACAGGCGGAGACACAGGGAGGATGACAGGACACCCAGACCAGGAGGGACTGGGCTGGAAAGGGTGGAGCCAGACATTGATACAGATCGGCAGTGACCCACAGACGCAAGCTGCCAGGAACAGCCTCACCAGCCAGGCCCGGGAAGAGTAATGAATATTTAAGTCAACGTACAGAGTTCATATAAATCATCGTGGCATCCTTTCCTCTGTCCTCGTGTCTACTAGCCTGCATCTGATTAGGGCATCCCTGGGGGCAGAGAAGGGTCCTTTCATCTCTGTCTCCCCACCCCCACGCCCCCTGCCCCAGCAGGGCTTAGCATACCACCTGCCTGTCTGATTTTAAAGATATACACAGACAAGCAAGTGCCCTCACAACTCCAGACTGCAGCTACCTGCCTCGCAGAGATGTCTGAGCCTCCGGCCCTTTCCTGAGCCCCGCCAGCCTGCTCATGGGCCCAATGAAGATGCTTCTCCATCCCCGGCTGACTGACGCCCCTTTACAGCCAGGAGTGTCCCAATCCTGGGAAGCATCTTCCCCGCCTCCCAGCAGGACAAACGGCCAATCGCTTTTAAGCCACAACAAACTTAGGACCAAAATTAAACCCAAACGAACCCAAACAACCTGGGTCACCAACACATTTTGGAATTTTTAACAACAGATGACAGCGGCAAGGCGATAACACACATGCGGAGCCTTGGTTCGGTTCTTGGAGAGATTTCTGGGTCAAGGCCGCTGGATGACCCTGTCCCCTAACCCCACGGGCAGGTAGCAAGCCCGTGCCCACGGGACAGGGTCTAGCACACTCCAGCAGCCCCACACCCACCGCGGAGACCAAGTGCGCAACCCCCCCCCCCCCCCCCGGCCCTTTTGTTTGGAGCACAGGGAAACAAAGGTAGCGCCTCGTCCCTCAGTCTGTTTCCTGGACTCCCCACGGGTCCCCACAGGGTCCAAAGCGCGGCTGCCTCTCCACTGTGCATGCACTTTTGGCTCCTCCTGTCTTGCTGGGAGCTGCCAAGTGTAAGAGCTGAGACACGCCATGCAAGGTGGGGGATGGTGGGGAGGGTCTTCTTCCCGAGAGAGGAGAGGATGAGAGTGAAATGCCCATGCTGGCAGGGGACGGCCGGGCCAGATCCCCTCTCACCTGTCACAAAGGTGATGATGGTACTGCTGATGCCCTCGTTGTCCCGGGAATAAACTCGCAATGTGTATGTCATCCCGGGATAGAGGTCTGTCAGCTGTATAGGCTGGGCCTGGGCCTTAACAGGGACAGTTTTTTTCGTATGGTTGCCTGGGGAACAGAAACCTCAGTCAGCCTAGGACCAGGCTTGAGGAGCTGGAGAGGCAGTGCTAGGCTCCTGCCACCTCTCGAAGGTAGAAGCCTGGGAAGGGGCCAGGGGCCAGCAGGGCCAGGCCGTTGTGCAGACCGGGAGGTCCCCAGGCAGCTCCGACGCCAGCCTTCCACACAGTGCCGACTCCTACATGACGGCCCTTCGGCAGGGAACCCTGTCCCCTCTCCTGGGGTTTTCCTTCCTCACCACAGTCCACACACTAAAAATATCTGACCTACTTCCTCAAGCTCTCAGGGTATCAGCCAGTGCTGTTGTCCTGAAGAGGGTCAGAGGGCCAGATAGCATCTCACCGTGTGGAGAATTCAGGAGAAGTGAGTGCCGGGTACCTGGGGTGTAGGGTGGATGTGGTGGTAAGAAGCTGAAAAAAATATGGACCGAACGCGGGATCCTGGATCCTGTGAATGTGAATCCCCTCCGACCACAGAGAAGTAAGGGTTGCTTGTTTTCCCCTTAGAGATCTTTACGTGGCCAGCCCAGCGGGTTAGTTGGCTTACGTGCTTGAAGCACATGCCATAGAAGCCTACATGGTGGGCTGACCCTCCCCCACCCCCCAAACAGGGGACTTCACTCAGAGGCGGCAGATATTCTGATCGATCTGCACATGGTCCCCAGTGGGAACACCTCGGCTCAGCCCACCAGCTCCCTGAGACTAATGACCCTGATCTGTGTCTGACTATGGCCACTGGCATCCGTCTGAGCAAAGCACAGCTGTACCCCAAGTCTGAACCGGCCCCACCTGTCTCGTGGAGACACCAGGAAACATGGATTCGGAGCTAAGGAGACCCATGCAGAGGTGAGGCCTTGGAGGCTCTTCAGAACCCTCATCCTGGGCGGGAGGCGGATCGAGGGCCCCATTACCCAGAGCCTCCCCAGCACATGCAACCCTAGACCTCACTAATGACTGCAGAAGCCCCTTCTTTCTCTCAGCCTGCTCCTCCCACCTCATTGCCATCTGAGCACAAATCAACTTCATTGTCACAATTAAGCCAGGCAGAAAGGCCTCCGGGCCTGGGGAGTTCCCAAGACCTCTGTAACGGCATCTACGCTCCCCGCCACCACCACCCGCACAGCAATGCTTACTGTCAATGTACTCAACCACAAAGTCAGTTCCGGGCCCGAGATTGTGCTTCCAGGTGACGTTGGCCCATTTACTGTTGGGGAGCACCGTGATGTTCCATATGGACTGCTCAGCGGGGGCTGAAGGGCGGGTTAGAAGAGGAGTTAGTGGTGAGGAGGGAGGCAGCGCTGGAGATAGAGAGACAAACAGACAGACAGACATGAGCAGCCAGGAAAGGACAGAGTCAGAGTGGCTGTGCACAGGGCCTGACTGAGCTCTTAGCTGCAGCCTTGGTGGCCAGGCCAGAGGACGCCATCCAGGTACGAGCAGTGCAGTCGGAAGGACCCATATGTAAGGAGGGCTGGAAACTGTGTCCGCATAGAGGGGGCAGCTCACTCCCTTTTCAGGTCACCGCCGTGGATGTGAGCGGTGCAGAGAAAGGGGGCAGGAAAATGCAAGTTGGCTCGAGTGCAGACAGAGGGTTAGAAGGGTGCCCATCTCTTTCCCTCCAGCTCTGACGCTCTATAGGAAGGAGAGAGGGTATCTTTTAAAGTCACTCAAGAGTTATGGTGAGATTTGCAGGAAGGACAGGACCAAGAATGGGAAAACCTTTACGGGCTCCTAAAACTGGAGGAGAGTGGGAACCAGACAGGTGACTCTGGTCTGAGGAGCCCCCTGGCGTCATTCTTAGTCACCAAATCCCTGGACCATGTGGAAAATGGCCTCAGGTTGACTCAGGGGGCTTGGGGTCTCAAGTAGAGATAGTCTGAACCCTTCCTCTTCTCTCGTGGGCAAGGTGGGACCAAGAAAAAAATAACTCCTTCACACCCAACCCACAGTGGTCCAGACACCAGAAGAATCCTGTTCTGTTGGCTTCTCAGCACCACAGTCTTGGAAGCTCGATCTCCATGCAACACAGAGACATTAATTATCTAGTTCCTGTGAGCTACTTTATCAAAGCCATCGTGCTGTCTGAAACCATAGCCTGTGGACAGGAGAAGGGTGCTAATCTTCACACATAATCATTTTTCAAGAGTCCCAGCAGTGTGATTACCCCATTTCCGAGCAAAGATTTAACAGTGGAGTAACTAGCATGAGGCCTTGTATTTCAAAGACTTTACAAGTGTGTCTGCTGTATATTTTATTAGCAGGCAAGGGGGCCCTGTCACCAGCTCACTTGTCAAAAGTAAATGCATAGAGCACATGGGTGATGCATTTATTCATTATCTGTGTGACACGTGACTGAGTCTTCAGGGCTGGGAAGCGATAAAAGGTCTGGTCTTCAAAGAAGTGCCTTCTCCACTACAAGCTTGTCAGCCGCCGGCTGCCCCAGGTGAATAGGATTCATGTCAGGTGAGAGACCAAGAAAGAGATTTCACTGATGGTCCCATTGGGCATTCTCCATGGGGGAGGGCAGAAGGTAGGCTGCTTTACTTATCTTCCAGATGTTTCCTTTGTACTGGCTGCTTTAGGCCACCCCAACCCCAGCTCCGTGGAATCTCACGGCTCTTGCTAGTGGGAATGAATTATGATTAGGGGACTTGAATTTCCTCCTCCTCAACTCTGGGCCCTGGAAATAGCCAGAGAATTGGGTTTAACAGTTTGGCCACCGATATAACATTGACTCAAACCTCACTGCCTTAAAGGTCAATTAGATTGGAGCACTATTGGAGAAGGTCAAGGGATGGGAAACCAACACGATTTAGAGGTGGGAGCTAGAGGAAGGCATGGCCATATAGAGAGAACAAGATGGTGACCCCTAAAGAACTGAAAAGCTCAGAGAGAAAGACCAAGGAGGAGAGCGATCCATTGCTAACGAAACAAGAAGGTAAGGGAGGTGGAGCATGGATTGTTCTGCCGATGCCCAGAATGTGAGGATTAGGGAGAATCCCTTGAAATCTGAAGGAGACGATTCAAAGTCCCATGTTAGCCTGAAAAAAGTAAGTGTCTGGTCCTAAGATGAAAGACTTGATAAGGATGAGAATTTATTTTACAAATCCTGGACATTGGAGCCATTCTGCTGCATTAAGGGAAGTGAGGACGCTTGAGGGCTGTCCCCAGGCTCCAAGGATAAGATCGGGGGCATGGCCAGGCCCTCCGCAGCGACCCTGGCAGTTAGAAGTCGGGCAGTAGGAGTCCCGTGTGGCAGCAAGACCAATCCTCCCAGAGGCAAGGTTCTGCTGGACAATGAGACCCACTCCCCCTCCTCATCCTTATCTACCGATTCTGTGAACGCAAAGCTTTCAAGTGGGACACGAAGCCCCACTTGAATGCAAAAGACACCTCACTGTGGGGTCCCAAAGAATATCGATCAGCAAACGCTGCTGGCAGCTTCTAACAGCCTCGCAGGTTTCTCCTCAGCCAACTACTTCCTAAAGTGCATGTATGTTGTTTAAATTCTGGGTCCTGCACCTTTAAAGCAAGTCAGCGTTTTCAAGGTCTGGGGGGCATGTCAGCTACGAACAGCTTGCCCCCCCTTGCAGTTCACATCACTCCGTGTAATTGAATTAAAGAAAACACACGTGGGTGAGGCCCCCAGCTCACGCCAAGAGAAGTGGGCAAGGTGGGAGGCCGGCCTCAGCCGGGGAAGGGAACTGCCCAGGAAACAGCTGCTGGGAAGGGTCTGGGTGCTTCCCGCCAGCCCTCCGGCGGCATCACAGGACTTTACAGTGGCCCAAGGGCTCTGCAAGCTAGAGGCCCTCCCCTCCGTGGTAAGAAGAGTGTTTGATGCTTGGTTCTTAGAAATATTGCCGGATTCCCAAGGGGTCTCCTCGTGTGGGAAGAACAGAGCTGCCGGCCTGGCTCTGTGATGCGGGAACAGCACGTATCCGGGCCCAGCACGCCAGCCTGGGATCGATCCTTACCGGGGCCCCTGGAGAGGCTGTTCTCCCCCCGCCCGCCCCCCCCCCCCGCCCCCATATGTGTCTGTGGAGGCACTGGGAGTGTGAGTGGGAAGAGCAGAGCACCTTTCGGCAATACCGTTTCCTGGAAGCTCTGACGTTTTAGGAGAAGAGTGTGTAAGTGTGACCTGGGGGTAGAGGGGCCCGGGAGGAGCAGGGCTGTGGGAACAGCTCCCTGGCATGGCCAGCTACTGCCCGCTCCTTGGCCCTCGCTGCTGCAAGGCTGGCTGCGACATGGCCAGGGCAGGGAGCCTTTGTGGGACAGCTGTCCAGTGTCAGGCCCCTGTCCTTCCCCACACTCTCTCCCTCCTGGAGCGGCTCAGCCCTGAGCTGACTGCTTGGCATATGGTTGGAGGGACCCCGACCATTTGGGACCCGGGGGTCCTGCCTGAGGAGTGTGGCCCTCTGTTCGAGGACAGGGATCGGAGGCTAGGGCGAGGGGTACCCTGTGCCCCTAGGCTACCAGACTGACAATCCGGTTGTGTGTGTTTTCAAAGGAGAAACCAAGGGAGGTGCTGGCCACCACACCCCAGACCCCACCTGTCCGGGAGGCCTGTGGGCAGAGGAACGGGAGCATGGACAACGGGCAGTACCGGATTCATGTGTCTTAGTCCTGGTGGTGGGAGGACTCTCCATGGTGGCGGCGGCAGTGGTGGTGGTAGTGGTGGCGACGGTGGTGGCGATGGTGGTAGGTGCGACAGTTGGGATGGTGGGGACTGTTGTGGCTTCGGTGGCGGCAGCAGTGGCAGTAGCATCGGTACTGCTCACAGCGCCCGTGGCACCCACCGTGGTCGGGGGCAACGTGGGAGGAGCTGAGAGGAAAATGTAAAACAGCCGAGTCTGGTTGGTTTGGCCGTCGCCGCCTGGACACACGGCCCCCGCGTGCAAGGCAGGCAGCCCCGCGACGGGGTGGAGCTCGGGGATCAGCGTGCGGACGGACCGGGTCACCCGGGTCCCAGGGGCAGGACACAGCCATGTGGCAGGAAGAGAATGAAGCTCTGTGCGTTTCATTTTCTTCTCATGGTCTGTGTGGCTCAAAGCATCCAGCATGCATCCAGCCAAGGGCAGGGAAGAGGATGGGAAGGGACACGTACGAATCGCTCAGACCTCAAGGACGACGGCATGGGGTCCCAGGCCGGCGCCACCCATAACAGGCCAAGCAGCACCATGTCGATCCAGACCCGGAGCCTGGCCTTGGAGCGGGGCAGACGGCTGGTTCCTGTCCTACAGGAGCACCGGGAAGCCGGCCATTCCCAACCACTCACCCCAAATTACCTGTCCCCCCCCCCCCCGCCCCACACACACCTGCTGAATTCCAATGCCACCAGAGGATACACTCCCCTCTGCGAAGCCTGCACCGTGCCTCTCCCCGTCTCCGCTGTTGACCCTCCAGGCCTCTCCTCCCTCCTCCGCCAGTGACTGTCCCCCCTGCAGTTACCCCATTCCACCCTGGACGGCAATAACTGCCTTTCTCTCTAGGACATCTGGGGTCCAGGCACCCCAAGTCCTCTCCCTTTGCATTAGAACAAGAGAAAGGGCACGGATGGAAGCACCTCCCCCCAGCCCACAGCAGACACAAATAGAATCGCAAGCGAGATACATGCTGTGTCTTCTTTTTTGCACAAGTCGTCAGGGGCTTTCCATCTGTGCTAACTCATGCTCTCATCTTCCATCCAAAGCTAACCTTCCCCGGAGGTCAGCCCTTGGGGCTCAGTCTATGTGTGGCCACATTTCCAAAAGCCCTCTCCCTCTACGAAGGGTCCTGGAAGCTACTGCCCTTTAGGTCCAATCCTGCTATGGCTTGAGGGTCTGAGAAGAAGGATGGGGCAAGTCAGAGACAGAGCCGCGCCTCCATCTCTGTGGTCTGATCACAGTCCACCTGCTGGTGTGGATGCTAATGGGGCAGGAGGCCGGATGTTAAGACATTAATAGGTAGCTCTAACTCCCAAAGCATAGAGGTCCTGCCGCAAATCTCCATACTATCCCCACCCCCGTAAAAGGGGGCCAGGTCAGGGAGGGAGCCAGGAAGTAAACGGCCAGAGTGCTTTTCTCAGGGGAGAATAGAGATCCTAAGCTTCCTCAACAAGAGCCCTTTCATGCCCTGGGCCTCCAATATTACAAGTGCCCCACAGAGGAGGGATTGTTCCTGAATCCCTTGTCACTTCCCTATTTGTAGCATCAGAGGCATTGCTGGGCCCCGAGGGTGCTGACCACAGAAGCCACACTGGGCAGCTGACTCTAACACATTCCGGGGATTCCTGGGCAGAGGCCAGGCTGACGGTGGGATGTCCCTCAAGCCCCGCTCAACCCAAAGACATCAGGAAGGTGTGTGTGGGGGTGGTGGGTGGGGTCATCTCCCTCTCACAGGCATTATTCAAGGATATATTCAGTGCCAGGTAGCCCCAGGCCTGGAAGGCTCAGGGCTATAAAAGCTCAGCAGAAGGGATTTCATCTACCCCACCCACCAAGACAGATAGACAGACACATCCATGGAAGAGCCTGAGACCCACCAGGCAAAGGTCGGCTCTCTCCCAGGCGGGGTCCTGGCGGCTCCCACGGCCATGGAAACCCATGGGCCACGGACACACAACCGCTCCTGCTGTTGGGAGGGGCCTCGAGAGGCATGGACCGCCCTGGCCAGGACTGCTCTAATTTGGTTCCTTAATAGTGTACTTTCTAAAAGTTTCTGGCAAATACAATGTTCACAGGCCTCCCTTTTCTATAATTATTTAAAAGGTGTCATTAAATGACTCCCTTTTAACTTAAATCATCCCACTCTGTGTAGCTCAGAGACCTGGGCCTCCCTGCCCACACACAGTGGAGTTACATTTCCCACGCTCTCCATTCTCTCACGTGCCCCTTGGTCCTCGTGCAAGCAGAGTACACACGCTCACACTCACAGAGCCAGGCTCACGCCTGCGGCCCTGTGTGCCCCCGGGAGCGGCCTGAGGGGCGGAGAGGCTGAGAGAGGCGGGTTAGAGCGAGTTCTCCCTGGGCCTGCTGGTCAGAGACAAGAATGACAAAGGGCTTGAGGGTGCTTCCACATGGTCCTGCCCCTCGGTCTGATGGTCCCTTTGCCAAGAGGGACGGAAAGGAATTGACTCCCTCTGATGATGGTTACCTGGGCTCAGCGGCAACAGTCTCAGTATCAGTGAGAGGGGACCCCGAGGGGCGTGAGAGGAAAGGAATGATGTGTTTCCCAGGCATCATGGGAGTCACCTTGGCGGTTGCAACCTTAGCTGTCTGAGGTCACAACTGGCAAATAAGCACTCTGACCACCCAACTAGCTGTGTCTCCGTTCCCAGGGCTGGACAGGCCGGAGAGACAGGGAGCACAGAGGCAAGGAGGGGCTCTGAGGGAAGGGCCAGAGGGTCAGGTGAGTGAGTTTAGAGGAGGACAGAGGGTCAGGTGAGTGAGTTTAGGGGTGTGACAGAGGGTCAGGTGAATGAGTTTAGAGGAACGACAGAGGGTCAGGTGAGTGAGTTTAGGGGTGTGACAGAGGGTCAGGTGAGTGAGTTTAGGGGTGTGTGCAGGGGAAAGGAGAAGGAGGGAGGAGAAGGAAGAAGAAGGAAGGTTTCCCCTGGGGAACATGTCCAGTGCTCAGGTCAATGGGGGTTCAGGTGGTGCCATGCCCTGGGGCAGGAGCGGGGTAGAGGACAGAAGGGAAATAAAGCCCAGGAGCGGGGCTTATGGACGGAGTGGCTCCCAGTCTGGACAGACTAGTTGCTAGGATGTCACCTCCGGCCTCAGCAGGCACTATGGGCCGGAGAACCACCTGGTCAGTGCTCAGTGGCGACCACCCGCCTGGCAACTGAGAAGAAGGGGGATGGAGAACTGGGAGTCCAGGACCGCGACCTGAAGGCAGTGTCTACCTAACGGGGGGCCTGATGCACCCTGGAGGCAGCTCAGCCGTGGCCGAAGGTTTTCCTCCAGGTTCGGGAACAAACACCACGTAGGAGACGGAGAAAACTGAGCCCAGGCCCCAGGCCTGTCATGGCCGCCTACCCAACAATTACAGATCTCAGCTGAGTCAGAGATGAGGACAGCCTTTTCCAGACATTTCCAGGTGGAAGGTGCAGTCCAAAAATGCCCACATGGTGCACGGCCCGCCTGGCCAAACCACAGATGGCCAGGACCGATGGGCAGCAGTCCTAGGGAGCAGGAGAGGGATCATCTTCACCGGGTGGGACACCAACAGATCCGTTTGGGGAAAACCACCCAGGTTTGGGGAGGGTGAGAGGAAGGGAACAGTGGGCTGGGAATCAGGTCCGCGTCAGAAACATGGACTGGGCTCCATTGCCTGCTGCCTGCAGGTTATGTAGAGGTCCTCACGCATGGAAAGCGGCGAACAGCTGGAGAGCCCAGCACGGCTCCTTACAAAGGGCAGGGCCTCTCCGACCACGTCCCACAGAAGCTGGAGCCTGGAAACACACTGACTGATGGACAGAGACCCTGCACCCACTCTGCACACCAGGAGCGTGGACCTTCTCTAGACAGAAGTGCAAAGTGGGGCGTTTGGAACGACACCCATCCCCCTTGCAACTGCCACTCTGGACAGGGGCAGCACAGGCTGGCATGGATGCCCTGTGAGCAAGGCAGACGCCCTGCCGCCAGGCCCACCTGCCTCGGGTCCCCGGGTGCCAGAGTGGGGTAGATGGGCCAGGAGCTGCTTGACCAATGAGCTTCTAGCTGGTTCTCCGGGCGCCCTCCCTGTCTCAGCCTCACTCAGCCTGCTCAGGCTGCCCCGTGCACCTGCTGAAACAGGCCCAGAAGACTCCTCTGCAAATGTGAATCGAGAAGTCAGAGCAACCCCCAGAGAACTGCAGGCGGGGAGGGGGATGGGTGCACGCCACCCCCAGATCTGGCTGACAAAACAAAGGCAAACTGAAGGAAGCAGGGTGTGCAACAGAAATAGAATCAACCTAAAATGGGGGTGGGGGTAAAGGCGTGAAGGTGGGCAGGAAACCAAATCGGGCAAGGTAGCAGCCTCTTCATAAACCAACCCTCAGATTCCTCACACGTTCTCAGCTCTCCCCGCTGCCCGGAGCCTGAGGAGGCTCTGGCAAGCCCTTTGCTCTGCCAGGTGAGCCTTGTTCTCAGCCTCAGAGGCAGGGGAACGCACCTGGGTCCCTGCCTAGTGTCTCCAGCTGAGGGGAGGCCTTCTGCGCTGAAGCCCCCTCTGATGTGCCTCAAGCCCACACAGGAGGACGGGAGAGGAGGAACTTGGTTAGCAGGTCAGCTTCTAAGCTGGGACCTGCCTGCCCAGCGCCTCCCTTGTGTGCACCAGCCTCCCAGGACGAGAGTGGAGGCCGTTCTTAACGCTGAACACTCCTGGAAGCTGGGTTGTGAAGGGTGAGGGCACCGTCAGCCCATGGCGCCCAGAGACTCCAGATCCTGGAGCACCTGCCTCCGTCCAAAGATATGCTCACTTGGTTCTCCCTGACCAGAACCCACGGGAGGTGGCCGAGCTGGTGCCGGGCCCCCATGCAGCATGCAAGGCCAGCATGCACAGTGTCACCCTTTCAGGGCATGCAGCCTGACCAGAGGACAGGAGCTAGCTGTGCGCACCCGGGGTGCAGCATGCCTTCTCGGGGCACAGGGGCCCCCTGGAGACCGTGACCCTCTCTCTGGGCTCTGAGATGTCACGGGCCCAGGTGGTGCAAGGAAGCCATCACTCAGCTTCAGAGAAGGCTGCAGCTCCAGACAACAGGTCTGGGGCCCATGTGCGGGGGGGCCCCTTCTAAGTCATCCCCCTTCGTAATAGGGGGCAGAGAAACAGTAAGGGGAGGGATGAGGATGTGTTTGACTCCGGCTCCATCCTCTACACACATCCTCCTTGACAGTCTGGCTGCCCGACCCTGAAAGGGTGAGTCTGGAGCATGCTTTCTCCCGAGCCTCTCCCTCCTCCTCCGCCTGGGCTGGCCTCCACCTGTGACTCCCCTGCCATGCCCATTACCTCCGCGGCTGGTACAGTACCTGCGGTTGGAGTAGCTTCAGAGCACAGCGCCCAAGATGGCCAGAGAGAGGGAGAAAGGATAAGAGAGGGAAGAGAAAACAGAATACAGGTGAAACCACAGGACAACAGGCGGAGAAGGCTCTGGCTCAAACCTGGCCAGACAGTGTGGTCAGGTGCTGGCCACTGCCCTGCGGAGGCCGACTAGTGTTCGGGGCTCATGTTCAACTCCAATGGGCTCTGGTTCGTTTCTACAGAAAACGTTCCACCTGGCTTTTGGAGGCTTTTCCAATACACTCTGGTTCTACCTCTACTCAAGGACTATCACCTGAGAGGTGGTGACAGGCACAGGCCACCTAGAGAGCCATGTCCCTAAGCCTTTCACCGAGAGGATGTCCCGCCCTGGCTGGCTGGCCTGGAGGCAGCAGGCGGGGTGATTCTCCCAGATGCCAGGAATTGAGGGTGCAGGTGGTGTAGGAGGACACCATCCCCAGACAAAGGAATGGTCCTGGGATCTTAGCGGGGAGACGCTGGATAACGCTGAGGTGGATGGGAGAAGGGGGAGCATATTGGCTGAGCCCTCCCACACTCTCTCAAGCCGGGGAAGGCCTGGGAGCTGGGACAGACCAGAGCCCCGAGGCCCCCGTCCTGCCCTGCTGCCCCGTTCTTTCCCACCAGCTGTACTTTGTGAAATCAGAAACCCAACTGTGGACGGAACCCTAAAAGGAATCCCTGACTTTGCTGCAAATCCCTGGCTTGAGAAGAAAGTCTTTGTCCTCCTGTCGCCGGGGGCTGTGGAACGTTCCCTGGTGGTCACTGGGCTGGACAATGGGTCTTTATCGGAGTTCCATCCCGGGGTGGAGATGGGAGGAGAAGAGGCTCTCCTTATGTATCTCCTTCGAGCTAAGTAAGCAAGCAAGTGATCACCTCTGGTCGGGCCAGGCCTTGGATTACAGCACCTACAGTATCACTTACCCAAAGTCCCCCGGCCCCAATAAACCACCCAATGGGGTTGGAAGGCCACATGAGGAGGGGAGCTTATGGCGTGACTCACTCCTGGTTTACGAGACCAGAGAGGACCACAGAAAGGACTGTAAGCCCTTCTCCAGGTCCTGCCGCCCACCTCCACCCGCCCCCCAACCCCCACCCCGGTGCTGGCCGCTGGGAAGGGGTGCAGGGCTGCTTATGAAGCTGAGTTGGGAGCCCCAGGCTAAGGCAGCAGAAGCAGCAGGGCCTGGCAGCCCTGGGAGTGAGGGGCTGGTGCTCTCCTGGGTGGGGTAGGGTTCTCTGGAGGTCCGATCTGGGCCAGGATCGGGCTGCCGAACCTCAGCCTTCTGGAGAAAGCACGAGACACGATAGATAACCTGCTGCCAGCCTCAAGGACCCCCACTCACACCGCCTCTCCTCTGGAGCCTCCCCTTGCAGCCTCAACGCCCCAGCACAACCACGGCACCTGCCCCATCTGAACGTAACATTCCTCATGTTAAACTGCAACTGGGCATTGTCATGGATGTCGCCCTTCTAGACGGTGTGAGCTTCCTACCTAGTGCCCCCCACTTCTGGCACAGTGCCTAGCACCTCACAGTGTGGGGGCTCAAGAAATGGGCTTGTGAATGGACCACTGTGCCTCTGGAGAGGCAGTGGGGTCCCCCCTTTCATACGGGATCTGCTGATATCAAAGCTTCCATAGTCACAAACCGGAAATAGGCTCCTTGATACTAGTCAGCGTGTGCCGGTGGGCCCGGAGCCCCCTCTAGTGGAGCTCTCTGGCAGGTGCAGCTCCGGCGGGGATTGCTAGGCTCCTGGAAGACGCCAGGACCCAGGAGATGAACCCATTTGCTCTTTGTGAAGCCGGTTTGGCAAATGGCTGTTTCCCAACTCCCCTTCCTCCTCGCAGCCTGACAACTCACTCAGTTCAGGCTGCACGGAGGGACTACATCGACTCGGCTTCCGGGCAGGTGGCTGCAGTCAGGGCTCTCTCCCCCCTCCCTCCTTGAACCCACGTGCCCTTGGGAAAAGAAGGGGTGTCCCCAGAGCCGGGGTGGGCACTCTCAACATGCAGGCCAAGTTCAAGGTGCAGAGAGCAGACCCCGTTTCAAATGTAGTAACACTCCTGTCCCTAAACAGGCGAGCACTTTCACTGTTCCTTGGGGTTCATTAGCCTGTTTACTTCCAACACATTCTCTCATCTCTTCCGTATCCCCCGCCAGGCAAAGTGGGGACCCGGGTCTGATGACAAGTCTAAGGGACCTGAGTTGTCCACATACATCGCCAGCACCTACCTACCTGCCAGCACACAAGACGGGTTCCCTGCTTCCCTTGAAGGACCTGTAGCCTCCTTTCCCCTCCATCCCAGGAGGCCGGGCAGCCAGGGGCCAGGTCAGAGTTTTCTCTGGGCGTCTGCGTTAGCTGGGCCCCGTCATCCTGAGGCCCGCACAATGCACCTACCTTCATTCGGGGATGCCGGCGACTCCTCCGTGACTGCCTCCCCAGAGCCCACCTGCGTCCTGGCACTCAGGGTGAAGCGGTAGCGTGACACGGGGTCTGCTCTCTGCACCGTGAACTTGGTCTGGTTGGGAGAGAAGTTCTCCACCATCTGCTTTCCTAGTTTGGTTCCATTAACTGAGGAGAGACAGGCACGTGGAATTGAACTTCGGCAGGGCTGACCGCAATCAGTTATATAACCTGCAGCTGCAAACCTTCCCGGCTCAGCTGTAAGGGATACGGTGAAACCCGCCCCGTGTGATCACCTGACGGCTCGGGGGATGGGAGATTCGGGCAAAGGCAGCGTGCAGGGCAGGGGCTCCTTTCTGCTGTTGGAGGACACACCAGGGTTGCTACTTTTCACTCATCCTGTGATCTCGGGCTCACTGCAAAGTTACGCGGCTGATTCTGAAAGACTCCGTGTACCATCCCCAAGCCTTTTCAACGGGACAGAACTTATGGGTTTCTTTCTTCCTTTCAAACAGAACTAGGGCAAACCCACTAGAGCAAGCATGTCAAACTCTCGGCCCGTGGGCCACAGGCCTGGTTTACTTGGCTCGTGTTGGCCTTTGAGTTTGACATGCTTGCACTAGAGCGTCTACTTAATGCTTCCTTTGTAAAAAGCCTGTTCAGTGTACCTTGAAGGTACATCATCTCTGGTCACTCCAGGCTGGATCTGGGGCAGCACACAGCACACAGCTGGGTATTGACCTATTGCGGACCAGTAGCGTTATTGCTAGCTTTACCCAGGGGCCAGATAAGTTTCTATTGAACGAGTACAAAAAACGTTTTACATAAATGTTAAAGGCATGCTTTAAAATTGAATACCCATTGCATGTTGAAGTTATTTATTACATGTTCTTACAAGCTAATATCCTTTTAAAGAATTATTGTGATTGGTCACAAGCCTTAGAACAGGAAACACGAGAATTCTCGTGATCTGTCCGCAATGAGTTAAAATCGTTAACAATACCCAGCCCTAGACTCCAGAGCGTCCCACTGAGCGGCAACATCGCCTACTTTAGAGGGCAGAGGGCTTCATGTTTTTCAAATGTAAGGACACTCCTGTCCCTGCAGGGTGACACTGAACTCCTGAGGCTAGGTCCTGATGGGGTCACTCCAAGTTCTCGACAGGTCTCCATACAGCCGCCTTCCCATAACTGACCCCTTGTTGAGTGGCCGAGTGCTGGCAGGAGCCCTCTTCTAGACTTGTAGATGTTGGGACTATAGGATCCCCAAGGACTGGGGTCGGACCCCTCATTAGACCAGAAGTTCCCTATGTCTCACAGGCAACCAGAAGCTCCCTGCTGGAGGGACCTGTGTTAGGAAAGCAGGGCTGGGTCTCAACTGCCTCCCCTAATTCTGGGGGAACTGTTCCCCTGGCAGTGCCCTCTGTCTACACCCCAGGACCCCTGGGGTCCTCAGGCAAAGTGGTGAGCATAGGGCTCCTGACTCCCAGATTAGCTAAGAGCAAGCAGAGCGGAACGTACAGGGCACGTATCGGAGAGAATATCCAGTCAGGATGCCGTTGGGGTGTTCCGGGTGGTCCCACTCCAGGTTGATTGTCTGCAGGTTGGGCTGCCGGACTCGGAAGCGCCTGGGGGCGCTGGGTACTTGGGGAAGGAGAAGAGAGTGGGGGAGGTGAGGGGAGCGGGAGGGGGCGGGCAGGATGAGGAAAACAAAACAAAGCACAAGTATGAAGGCGCTGATCCGGCAACCCCCTTGCTAGGCAGCTGCCAAGCCAGAGCCCACGGCCCATCCAGGATGGGCGCCCCCAGTTCAGGACAAGCCTGGTTCCGACTCTGTTTAAATGGGAGAAGTAAATCGAGGGTTCCTGTAGCAACTGCCGTGGATTGAGCACGTTAGGTCCGATGCTGCAAAGATACCTCCAAGAGGGGCAGAGCACGCCGCAGGCAGGGAAACGACGGTCACTGTTTCCTACGGAGGCCCAGGCCCAGGCTCCTTGTCCTCAGACAAGGGCTCTCACCTGCAGGTCCCAGCAGCAGGCCCGCAAGTCTGAGCTGAGGGTGCTGGGCTCAGGGGGAGAGGAAAGAAAGCCCAGATGGAGCACGTGGACAGGTGAGGGGCAGGAGAGATGGGGGGAGGCTCACGATCAAAACCAAGACAAGACTGGCCAGTGTGGCTCAGTGGTTGAGCACTGACCCGTGAGCCAGGAGGTCACGGTTCGATTCCTGGTCAGGGCACATGCCCGGGTTGCAGGCTTGATCCCCAGTGTGGGGTGTGCAGGAGGCAGATCAATGATTCTCTTTCATCATTGATGTTTCTCTCTTTCTCTTCCTTTCCCTGAAAACATATTTAAAACACACACACACACACACACACACACACACACACACAAACACAAACAAGGTGGAGGGAAAGACAGGAATAAAGAAAGCAAGAGGGGCCCGGGCCGGTTAGCTCAGTTGGTTAGAGCGTCGTCCCAATCCACCAAGGTTGTGGGTTGATTCCCAGTAGGGCACATACAAAAATCAACAATGAATGCATAAATAAGTGGAACAACAAATCAATGTTTCTCTCTCTTTCTCCCTCTATCTCTAAAATTAATAGATTTAAAAAACAAGCAAGAGGGAAGAACAAAGGAGAGTCGAGAGAGGAGGAAGAGAAGAGGAAAATAACAGCTGAGAAGGGAGGGAGGAGAAACAGAAACGGGCGAAGAAAGCGCCAAGCTGACGAGAAAAGATTGGCTAGAACAGGAGACGGACTGGGGACTTCGTAGGGGTCTGCCTCCCAGGACCAGGGCAACCGTGAACCTGCAGTCGGCAGGCACCCCCTGCAGGGCCACTGCTCCCGCGGGCCAACGACCTCAGCGAAAGCTTCTTGATTGCAGAGGTGAGAGCTGTGCAGGTCCTGGCTGCTGGTCCACTGACCGATGCCTCTGGGTGGTCAGGGTGACTGAGCGCTTCAGCCTCAGGTGGCAGGCAGCCCGGGCTCCCGCAGTGCCCTGGGCGTCCGTCTGTATGCCCGTCTGGAATTACGTCATCAGACCACACAAGTGTTCTCTGGAGGTACAACCTCATCAGGGCGGGCCGGATAGGTGACACGGTGCTGTGTGGGGATGGTAGGAGCTGCTCAGCTCACAGGTCATCAGCTCCTTGAGGTCATGCAGAGGTCAACTGGTGCTGTCCGTGCCACGCCACAGCCGGGCCGCTCCATGTCCACCTGAAGGTGGTGCCGTGACCTGCCCCACCCTGAAGCGCTGCAGGTCAGACCTACCTCCTTCCGGGGTGGTGAACTCCTTGGTTTCACTGCGAGGCCCATCGCCTCTCCCATTGACCACAACCATCTCCAGCTTGTAGTTGCTGTAGGGAAAGAGGCGGGACACCACGCCCCGGAGGCGGTCACCGGGGAAGCCGGCTTGCTGTCTCTTCTGAGACACCCACAGGCTCTTCAGTAAGCTGCTCTCCCTCCAGTAGTAGGCCTTCAGGACAGAAGCAGGCCGGTGAGGGGGCGCCAGGCAGAGCTGGGTTAGTGGTTAGTGGTGGTGGGAGTGACCGGTCTTCCCTTTGCTGCCACAGGCTCCAAATCCCAAACGAACGCATCAGCGCCACACAGGGCCGGGGAGGTGGCCGACAGTCCCCATTCGTCAGCCACCAGCCAGTCTGAACTGATGTCAAACAAGCAATAGGGCGTGTGGTTTCAACCGCCTCTCTGGAGAAGAGGCAAGCTGGCCAGGCTCACAGCCGCGCTGCTCCACCATGAGCCTTATTTCGAAGCTGGGGACCAGGTTGCTCAGGGAGTCTGTGCCCAAACCGCAAATACCGGCCAAGGGTCCAAGCGTGGCAAGCTCTGTCCTGTGCTCAGAGGCCGAGTCCCCTGAGCGGGATTAGTACGGTTTAAGCCTGGCGGCAGGAGGAGTTGAAAAATAGCGGGTTACCCCCACAAGTCTGACTATGAGAAAGGGTTGTTTTAACCCTTTGAAGTCAAATGTTGCTCTTAATATTGTCTGAAGACCTTTAGAATCGGTGTCCAAGTCAGTGACATGCCAGGCAGCCTGGTGGCAAGAGCTGGGACGGGATGGCCTATGGGAGGTGGCAGTGTCACAGGTAAGGCTCAGAGCGTGTGTGACACAAGGTCTGATTAGCAGTGGGTAGGAAGCGCCAGGTCAGGCTGCCACACCCACGCCACCTAGGCCTCCATCGGCAAGATAAGGAGGAAGTCCAGACTTAAGAGGGCACCCAATGGGACCTTTAGCCAGAAAAACCTCCAGGCAAGGAGGTTAAAGGTACAAGCCAACTGTTAGGGGAGAGCTCGTTCAAGTGTGTACATCATCTTGCCTGCCTTCCCCCACTTACAAATTCATTCCCCTCCATTCTGCCCCCGATGGTCCACCAGCCAACGCTCCACCAATGACCTCTGAGGTCACAGAACCTGTGTGAGCATCCCGTGGCTACAGCCTCCCTCGCTTCCCAGGCCACTTTCAAACAGAGCCATTCCTAGGAAGAGCCTTGCCTATCCTGGGTTTTCTCTCCCTTTCCCGCAACTCAGCTCACTCTTTCAAAGAAGAGAGAAGACTGAACAGAAACCGCTCCCAGGCAGGAAGACCAGAAGCCAAGAGCCGGGATGACCCCTGTGCTGGGTCAGCTGGCGTGGCTGCGACCACAGGGAAGGCCTTTGCACCCTTTTAGCGGTTACACCTGTTAGTTGGGGCTTCACAAAATCAGACCAGGAGAGGCAAGCAGCCCAGCGGGGACCATTAGGAGCAGGCAGGGTGTAGCTCAGAGGTGCTTCCACAGAGCTTCCGTGTATGAATGTGCGTGTATCCACTCACGCCTTACAGGCATGGCGTGTGATGCAACATCCACCCAAGCCACCGCCCTTCACATGATTTCCTGCTGAGCAGCCTCTCTCAGCATATCCATTGCAGGACACACCTGGGGGTGTGTGTCCATGTATGTATATGAGTATAATTTTGAGGAGCTAACCCTAGACATCATCTTCTTGAATCAACTCTGGGTTCCATAGCTACCCCGAGGCCCCCTTCCGAACATCTCCTGGCCTGCACCTGCTACCCCTTGCCCTGGTTATGGAGCGGGTGGTTAGGCGGGGCTGGGAGCTGGCTTCCTCACTCGGTACTCTCTGAGCTGGCCCTGGACCGTGTCGGAGTAGACGCGGTTCCACTGAAGGCTGATGGCTGTGCTGTTCAGGACTCGGATTTTAACGTCAGTGGGTGCAGCCCTGGGATCTGCAATGTGTTGGGACAGAGAGCAGGTTATGCTGGCAGGGTTGGCCCCAGGACCCCAAGTTCCCCTCGACTTTTCTCTGCTGCCCATACCCTCTACCCCGCTCTGGACCCTGAGGGCAAGGGCTCTGTCTCCTCCATCCGACTGCACTTGGAGGAGTGGGGAAAGGCTCAGAACAAAAGGGTGGCAGCCCAGGTAGGAGGGCAGGGATTTGCTACCCTCACGTGATGGGTAGTCTCCATTTGCCCCTCGACTCCATTCTCCGCCCTTCCCCACCCTGCTCCATGTCCCAGGAGGCTGCCCTTTCTGGACCAAGTCAGCTGGGCTCGCTTGTTCTCAGGTTTCTGGATGGGTTTGCCCAACAGGAGATCCTGGGGCAGGAGAGGTAGCTATGCCCCTTGCCGCCTGTTTGTGGGGCTGACGGCTGACAGCGTTGCATTCTTCTGCCCAAGGCCATGGCTCCTGTGGGTGGCCCTCGATGGCATGGTGACTCACCCACCTGCTGCCCCTTCAAGGCTCAGGGTCAGCCCCTAGCCCTCCAGGTGGTCACCATACTGTGCTGTTTCCCCTCGGGCCCTGTGCTTACATTAGAAACTAGAGGCCCGGTGCACGAAATTCGTGCACGGAGGGGGATTGTCCCTCAGCCCAGCCTGTACCCTCTCCAATCTGGGACCCCTCAAGGGATGTCCGACTGCCCGTTTAGGCCCGATCCCAGGGCAGTCGGACATCCCTCTCACAATCCAGGACTGCTGGCTCCCAACTGCTTGCCTGCCTGCCTTCCTGATTGCCCCTAACCACTTCTGCCTGCCAGCCTGATCACCCCCTAACCACTCTGCTGCCAGCCTGTTTGCCCCCAACTTCCCTCCTCTGCCAGCCTGGTTACCCCTAACTGCCCACTCCTGCAGGGTTGATCACCTCCAACTGCCCTCCCTTGCAGGCCGGGTGCCTCCCAACTGCCCTCTCCTGCTGGCCATCTTGTGGTGGCCATCTTGTGTCCACATGGAGGCAGGATCTTTGACCACATGGGGGCAGCTATATTGTGTGTTGCAGTGATGACCAATCTGCATATTACTCTTTTATTAGATAGGATAGAGGCCTGGTACAGGGGTGGAGGCCAGCTGGTTTGCCCTGAAGGGCGTCCCTGATCAGGGTGGGGTTCCCTTGGGGCGTGGGGTGGCCTGAGCGAGGGGCCTGTGGTGGTTTGCAGGCGGGCCACGCCCCCTGGCAACGAAAGTGGAGGCCCTGGTATCTGGAATTTATTTTCCTTCTACAATTGAAACTTTGTAGCCTGGAGCAGAGCCAAGCCTGGGGCTCCCTCCGAGGCCCGCAGCCATTTGTGTTGGGGTTATAATTGAAACTTTGTTGCCTTAAGCGGGTGGGCCCGGCCAGGGTGTGCGGAAAGCTTTGCTTCCCCTGTTGCCGGCGGCAACCCTGGCCTGCTCTCTCAAGCTCCATTCTGCCGCCATTTGTTTGAATTTGTTTACCTTCTATAATTGAAACTTTGTAGCTTGAGTGGAGGCTTAGGCCAGCAACAGCTGGCAGAAAGCTTGGCTTCCTCTGTTACCTGGGAAACCTTGTTCTCTGTGGCTGTAGCCATCTTGGTTTGGGTTAATTTGCATACTCGCTCTGATTGGATGGTGGGCGTGGCTTGTGGATGTGTCGGAGGTATGGTCAATTTGCATATTTGTCTATTATTAGATAGGATAGTCCGCCTTGAGTGGCATTTGCTTCCTGCCAGGAAACATTACCACCAGAATAAAGGCACCTTATCCATGACCACCTGGAATGGGAGGGCCACTCCCTCCCCCATGACTGATCCCCGCCCCCTTTCTCTATTCTGCTGCAGAAGCAGTTCGCCTCATCCCCTCTACTCCATCAGAGCAGAGGCCACAGAGCGGACAGATGCAATGGCGACTAAGGGGCGGTCCATGAAGTTCATGACCAGATGCTGCCCATTCCATACTTGCCATCCAGCAGTCTCCTGTCCAGAAGTGTCTGCCACCACGGAGATGAGGAGTGGGATGGACAGAGGGCCTGCTGACCTGCCCCCTCCCCCTCCCCCCGCCCCATGCCCACCTCCCTGCCCTGCTTATCTCCCAAGTGGGTTCAATCCACAATCACCTCCAGGAAAGTGGAGCACAGGGCCCAACCCTCACTTCTTCCCATCTCACTGTTCAAACATTGCTGGCCTGGCTCCTGACTCCAGTGTTGCCCCTGTGACTCCACTCCTCCCTAAGACTCTCCCCAGCCCCGCTCCCTTCCAGTCACCCCATGATCTCTTCTTAGATCAGACCCAGACCCACTGGGGTACAAATCACCCTGATCTGGGGGGGGGGGGGGGGCGGTGATGCTCCACTGCCTCTCCTGCCTTGCTCAGCTGTCTATCGGATTGATGTCCTGGGACAAAGAAGCCACCACCGCCTGGGAAGCCAGGCACCTGCTTCCACATATATGCCCAGAATCTCACTGATTCACCCCGTGCAAGCCCCTAAGGGACTTCTCTTTTTATGCTCAGTTCTGAGGGCCAAGAGCATCCTGGGAATGCTGGCAGGAGGCTGGTCTGGGTGGCTCCAGTCTGAGGCTCTGTAGACCTTCTCCATCCCTGAAGGCTGCCCGGGGGAGCCGGGGGAGGAGTCTGGCCTGTGGCCCTGCTTCCTGGGTGGAGCTAATGGCTCCTCGGGATACACAGTCCTGAAGTCAGTGAGGACTGGCAATAGGCAGACCAGAAGGCCTGGGTTCGATTTTCATGCCCAGCACTTGCTGTTGTGTAATATGGCCCACATTTTCCTCGCGGGGTCTGTGTTCACATCTATAACATAGAGTACTGGACCAGGTGATGACGCGGAGTAATTTTAACTGGTGTCCAGATGATACACTTCCGCTCCCAACACTATAAGGGCCCATCTGTTGCTACGTAGGTCAGTTTCCTCTTTCCCGGGAACTAGCTGTCCTCCCAGTTCTGGGAAGTCCCACGACCCACCCCGAGGTTCCTAGTCTGTGAGCGTGGCCCTTATGCAGCCCAGCTGGGAGGGTCCTGGGTCGGGGCCAGGGGGAAGGTACTCACAATCTTCTCCAGAGTAACCGATGACCGTGTCTGGCTCAGGGCCCTTCCCAAAGTCATTTTCGGCCTGCACTCGGATCTCATAGGGCACGTAGACAGGCGTCTGCCCTACCACGTAGCGGGAGCCCCACACGGTGGCGTTGTTCCAGGTCTCTCGAGTCTCTCTCCGCCGCCACTTGACGATGTAGCGCAGGTTGGGGCCAAAGGCGGAGGTGGCATTCATGGGCTGGGCGGGGAGAGACAGAGGGCAGAGGTGGAGGGGCAGGTGGGGGGCCCAGACCCACCCACAGCTCGTCTCTTTCTCCCCCAGGCACCCCTCCAGATCTGCCCAACACTGCCCAGCCCCCACCCTCACTGAGTCCTCCAAGAGCCGAGTGAACCCAGCAGCCCATAGATTTTCTGTGACAAAGGCGTCTCCCAAGACCTCATCACCGTGACTCCCACGTGTGCAAGTGCATAGGGAGCAAAAGCCTTATTTTGGACAGGACCCTCTCCTATGGTGGAGCAACAAGAAAAAATATGGATGATAATATAATATTCTCCAAAGTCAGAAAGGCATGAGCTCTGGGTTAGCCACTGCCTGCCTCCTGCCCGTGAACTCAGAGTTACAGAGCCGACTTCAGCTCTCCCAAGTACAGGCAGGTCTGCTCTGTCCTCCCGACAGGCCCCAGCCTTCTCAAAGTGGGCGGAGCTCTGCCCTCTGTTCCCTAAGGGCCTGCCCCCGCAGGCAGTCCCAGAGTACAGGAAGGAGCGTGGACCTCGAGCAGACCCTGCACAGCCCCGTGGGTGTGCTGGGGTCTGGGATCGGCCAGGCCCCGTTGCTGGGGCTGCTGGGAGACCAGGCCCTCAGCAGGATGGGGATGGTCTGGACGCCCAACACTGTGTGTCCTGTTCCCATGATGCATGGC
The DNA here is from genome assembly GCF_951640355.1 of Cnephaeus nilssonii. Classification (NCBI taxonomy): domain Eukaryota; kingdom Metazoa; phylum Chordata; class Mammalia; order Chiroptera; family Vespertilionidae; genus Cnephaeus; species Cnephaeus nilssonii. The sequence goes on from NC_137092.1 coordinate 35,620,689, forward strand.
CGCAGCACAGAAGTGCATTTCAGCAGCCAAGTTTGCCTCTCTCAGACTAGGACGTGGTTTGAAAACAAGTCATTCTGATGCCTGGCCGGCGTGGCTCAGTGGTTGAGCGCCGACCTATGAACCAGGAGGTCACGATTCGATTTCTGGTCAGGGCACATGCCCAGGTTGCAAGCTCAAGCCCCAGTATGGGGCATGCAGGAGGCAACCCACCTCTGATTCTCTCTCATCATTGATGTTTCTATCTCTCTCTCCCTCCCCCTTCCTCTCTGAAATCAATAAAAATATTTTTTAAAGAAGTCATTTTGAGGTGACACATCCAATTCTGATTTGGAAATGTAGTCAGTGAACCAAAGTGAAGATGGGGTTCTTCAAACCTGGCCTGGAGTTCTCTAGCCCTGACTGCGAGAAGGTCTACGCTGACAACGCCAGCCGCCGGCCTCTCCTCACGCCCAGCAATCTCGTGAAAGGACCCAGAACACCAATGCGAGCCCAGTGTTTATGCCCAATCGTCCCCAGTCCAACCTCAGCCCCTCCTCCTTCTTCTTTTTTTAACCCTCACCCGAGGATATTTTAAAATGTACATATATTTTATTGATTGTTTTACAGAGAGGAAGGGAGAGGGATAGAGAGTTAGAAACATTGATGAGAGAGAAACATCGATCAGCTGCCTCCTGCACACTCCCTACTGGGGATGTGCCTGCAACCAGGGTACATGCCCTTGACTGGAATTGAACCTGGGACCCTTGAGTCCGCAGGCTGACACTCTATCCACTGAGCCAAACTGAGGGCCCCTGATGATATTTTTTCCATTGATTTTTAGAGTGGAAGAGGAAGGGAAAGACAGAGAAATATCGATGTGAGAGAATCACATTGATTGATTGCCTCCTGCACACGCCCTGACCTGGGCCTGGGCTGGGAAGGAGCCTGCAACTGAGGTACATCCCCTTGGCCAGAATCGAACCCAGGACCCTTCAGTCTGTTGGCTGAAGCTCTATCCACTGAGCCAAACCGGCTAGGCCTCAACCCTTCCTTCTTCTGAAGAAAGAAGCCCATTTTATTTTGCTGGTTCTCTATGGTTTTGCCAGACTGCCCCCAACCACCTCTGCTCCTCTCTCCTGTCTTAAATCATGTCTAGACACACTCCCGCTTGGTTTCTGGACGCCCAACGCAGACGAGTGGCCACCACACCAGCCAGGCCGTCTGAGCCACCTGGGGCCTTGGGGTGTCAAAGGCATAAAGGGTGAGGGGTCCCAGGTGCACACTGCTGCCTTCGAGGCTGGGCTGGGGGACACTCACCGTCCATGTGATCTCCATGTTGTTCTTTCTGGTCCCCTCTCCTTTCACGTCGCTGGGATTGGACTCAGGGGCTGGAACCCAAATTGACACGAAGTTCAAGTCCAATGTGTCCAGGGAGTGGTGAGCACCTTGCTCCCCCCCCCCCGCCCCCCGCCTGGTCTCTCCCACGCTGTTCCTCTGTGTCTCTCTGCACTCCCATCTCATGGGCAACAGAACACACTCTGCCATGTCTCACGTGTGTGACGTGCCTGCCTAGCTCGTTAACCCCTCTCCAATGCAATGCCTCTCAGACAGACTTGTCATGAGGCTTTTCATACTTCAGATGCCCATATAGCCAACTCGTGGATCATCCCCTTCGTGGATTAGCCGCTAAATATGTTTAATAGCAGGCGGGTTTATCCCAACATTTAACATTTTGGGGATGTCAACGAGCCAGTGTGATTTCAGAATGCTAAATATTACCCAGGAAAAGAAATCTGATAAAATACCGGGTTACACATTCCTGCTGCAAGTGTTTGCCACAGCTCTTCCCTTTCAAGCAGACCATCGACGTTATTAATGACATTAGTAATAATAAAAATGACAGTTAAATGAGTGCTCGCATTTCAAATGGAATCCTCACAGCAGCCCCTCTGGCACCATGCTGATATTACAGATGAGGGACCAAGCCTTGGAGACGTTAAGAAACTTGCCCAAATCTGCACGGCTGGGGGCTGGGGGCACCCAGTGGGAGCTCAGGGCGCCTGTCCCAGCACCATGGGTGAGCCCTCGGGTGGTTCTGTACTCACGGGCCCCGCTGGTTCTGTAGCGCTCGGATGGGAGGCTGGGGTGGCTGCTGCCGACCTCGTTGACAGCAATGACCCGGAACTGGTAGTTGACGTACGGGGACAGGTGCAGGACGGCCGAGTTGACGCTGCCTGGGAACTTGGAATGGTCGTGCCAGACCCCTGGCTGGAACTGGTCCTCTTCGAACTGGACCACATAGTCTGAGGGCAAGGGAGACAGTCAGCTGCTTCAGGGGCTGAGTCAGCTGCCTTCTTCCGGAAAGCATGCCCCACGGTTTTCATTCTCTCCATAACCTCCCTCGGTAGAGAGAGGCTCAGGGAGGATTCCTATCAAGACACCGAAAGGGAGACATGGCTTCCGTGGGGTCTGCAAACAGCCCAGGGCACGGGCCAAGTGAGGCGGACGGGGCCCGACACCAGGGCCAGGCCTCCGAGCTCCCAGCTGCCCCCACCCTCTTCTCTGGCCCGGAGCGCAGGGCCCTGGCTGACCTGTGATGGGGCTGTTGTTATCATCCCCTGGGATCCAGGTCAGCCTCACACTCCTCTCGGCCAGGTCGGTGAGCTCCAGGTCCCGGGGTCTGTCCGGCCGTCCTGGCAGCAGAGGGAGAAGACACCGCGCAGGACTCCCGAGTTAGAGCCAGCCCGTCCTCCCCCCACCCCCGGCCACACCCATGGACAGGTCCCTGGAGGGCGGAGGCCACCAGAGCAGGGCCCACCCCCAGCCTGCCCCGGAGGGTCCGCACAGGGACCACCCCCTTCCCTCAGGGGGTCAAGGGAGAACCAAGAGGAGACTCCAGTTCCACCTCCCTCTCCGAGAGTATCCAAGGATGCAGGGCACAGAGAGAGGCGGACCGGCCAGCCCATCCCTGCAGGTATCTTGGAGTGCAAGCACTTGGCAATGCTTTTCACTGGACGCGTGTTCACGTGTAAGAAAGCCCGCGAGGAAGGAAGTGTGGCCATTGTCTCGTTTTCTCAGGATTATTATTTTCTACTCTGTACGCCACGGCGCTGAGGGGCAGGAGCCGGAGGGTGTGTGGGTGCTGAGCGAGGCAGACAGGCTCAGGGGATGGGAGGGAGGGAGGGGACCAGGCCAGGGAGGAGATGGGGACGTGGTCAAGAAGTTCCAGGGACGGACGGGACAGGAGCCCAGCAGGCTTCCTACCAGCGGGGAGGCAGCACCTTTTGGGGGCTCCAGTCTCACTGGGTTGCTTTAGTGGGGGTGAGTGCTATCCAGGGTCGGGGATAAAGCCATGCCACCATGGACTGGTGGGGTGGCATAATTTCCCCCTATGTGGCTCCTCAAACCAGCCATTTCCACATGTTGGCTGATCGCTGGAAGAATCTGGAAGGTGAGCCCCCATTCGTGTGTGCTGACTGTTTGTGGGGTTCATAGTGCTGGACATGGAGAGGCTGCAGGAAACGTGGGCCCACAGATGGTTCGAAGCAAGTGGGCCACAGGCATGTCCGAGGCCAAAGAAGAGAACAGGCCTCCCCATGGGCATGGTGAGAGGTCAGAGGTCAGGGACGCAGCAGAAAAGGCAGCCAAGGGTGTCTAAGCTCAACCTGCACCTGGAGCAGGAAGCCAGGGCTGTGAAGCTCAGGGAGGGAGCGGATTGGGCAGGGCGTGGGGATGACGCACCGCTCACCCAGCACCTCCTGGGCTGCTCTCCTCTGAGACCCCACCCTCCCCGGCCTAGCGAGGGCTTGGCGAGGGTCCCGATTAGTATGAATTACCTTTGGGGAGGGCAGCCAAACGGTTAGTTGGAGTGGTCTGATCAGCTGCAAAGGTAAGACGGTTAACCCGGTTAGCTGGTTATCTGGGGTTAGAGGTGTTCCAAAAGCGTGGGAACAGGCAGCCGAGGCTGGGAGAGCTGCCCCTGCAACCTGTTTCCCCACGGCTTCCCCTCCTTCCACAGAGCCCTCACTCCTAGAGGCTCCTGGGGCCCCATCTCCCTCCTGTCCCAGGGCCCCATCTCCCTCCTGTCCCAGGGCCACCATCACCCTGGGCCCCATCTCCCTCCTGTCCCAGGGCCCCATCACCCTCCTGTCCCAGGGCCCCATCTCCCTCCTGTCCCAAAGCCACCATCACCCTCCTGTCCCAGGGCCACCATCACCCTGGTCAAGAAGTTCCAGGAATGGACGCGACAGGAGCCCAGCAGGCTTCCTACCTCCTGTCCCTGGGCCCCCATCACCCTGGGCCCCATCGCCCTCCTGTCCCAAAGCCACCATCACCCTGGGCCCCATCTCCCTCCTGTCCCAGGGCCACCATCACCCTGGGCCCCATCTCCCTCCTGTCCCAGGGCCACCATCACCCTGGGCCCCATCTCCCTCCTGTCCCAGGGCCACCATCACCCTGGTCAAGAAGTTCCAGGAATGGACGCGACAGGAGCCCAGCAGGCTTCCTACCTCCTGTCCCTGGGCCCCCATCACCCTGGGCCCCATCGCCCTCCTGTCCCAGGGCTACCATCACCCTGGGCCCCATCTCCCTCCTGTCCCAGGGCCACCACCACCCTGGGCCCCATCTCCCTCCTGTCCCAGGGCCACCATCACCCTGGGCCCCATCTCCCTCCTGTCCCAGGGCCACCACCACCCTGGGCCCCATCTCCCTCCTGTCCCAGGGCCACCATCACCCTGGGCCCCATCTCCCTCCTGTCCCAGGGCCACCATCACCCTGGGCCCCATCTCCCTCCTGTCCCAGGGCCACCATCACCCTGGGCCCCATCTCCCTCCTGTCCCAGGGCCACCATCACCCTGGGCCCCATCTCCCTCCTGTCCCAGGGCCACCATCACCTCCTTCCTGTCCCAGGGCCCCATCTCCCTCCTGTCTCAGGGCCACCATCACCCGAGCTCCATCTCCCTCCTGTCCCAGGGTCACCATCACCTGAGCCCCATCTCCTGGGCCCGTGTGCCTCCACTGGGGAAGGGACAAGAGTGCACTAAGAGTAAAGGCAGTGGGGCCCAGAGAGAGGACAGAGGTGATGAGGGACAACGGGCACTTTGCCTCCCTGGACGGGACCGGCCCCCTCCCCAGGTTTGGGATGGCTTCGTATGTCCAGCGCGGCCTGGACGAGGTGGGGTCACCCCGCTGAGTGCACAGCGCCCTGTGAAACCCCATGGGGAAGCGGGGAGGGAGGAAGGCCAGCAGAGGTGTTGGAAGGACAAACACAAAGTTCAGTCTTGCTTCAATGATGGATCGTTTTAATGAACTTAGTGGTTTAGAGTTAGCTGTAAAGTTGGTGAGAATGACCCCCACAGGAACCCCTGTCCACCTTCCCGCTCTCATTCGGGTGAGAACACCGGGAGTTAATAGCTCTACTTAGGAGGCAAGTCATCGAACACAGCTTCTCTCGAAAGGAGCAGCCCCTAACCCTTAGGTCAAAGGGCAGGAGACTGCCACAGCTGGCGGGCTCGCGGACCACAGAACTGTGCCGGCCCCCGGCCTCTGCGGCTGCAGGAAGGGCGAGGAGGTCAGTGCCACGGGCAGCGGCAGTTACCTAGCACGGTGAGGTAGGCCTTGGCCCGGTCTTGGTCCAGCTCCGTGCTGGCGACGCACGTGTAGCTGCCCTGGTCCCGCTCGGCCACACCGAAGATGGTCAGGGAGTCGTCCTCCTTCTTCATCCTGCAAAGGCACCGAGGGTTGGGAGGAGGGCGAGTCGGGGAAATGGGAGAGACAAGGGGAGTGCCAGGCATCGCCTGCTGCTTTCTCCCTGGATGGGGGGCGAGTCAGAGGGGGAGGGGATCCCCAGGCTGGGCTGGGCAGCCACAGCCCCTCCTGGGGGACATGAGCCCCATCGCGATGCCCGGGAGAGACAGGGTGCTCACCAGCACTTACGGTGCTCAATAAAGGGGAGAAGGAACACGGGAGAGGCCGACGTGGCCCTGAGCCGTGCTCAGTCCTCAAACGACACCTGCTCTCTGTGCCTTCCTGTGCTGCGCTCCCTCCCAACTTAGACCCACCCCCAAAAGGCAGTTGGAGACCCCTCCCCTCCCCATTCTCCAGCTCTGTCTCCAGCCCAGACTGGTCTCTGCACCCGGGCTTAGCCGGGTGCCAGGCTCCTCTGAACTGTCTCCCATAGAGGGCGGGCACCAAAGAGCAGGCAGGCGTGAGCAGCAAGTGAGTGCCAGGATGTGCCTGCCCTCGGGGAGGGGGAGGGGTACCCCCACAAAAAACCAGGTGGTCCTTGGAAACAGCTGGTGCCTAAGGCAACCTCAGGGCCCTGAGGTGAAAGAAGGTGCAGCAAAGGGCCCTGCGGAGGGAGGCTCGGACCTTGACTGCACAACAGAGACACCCGCGGGCAGGTGTAGACACTGCTGGTGCCAGCCCTCCCCAACACCCATTAAATCCGAATTTGGTACCAGGAAGGGGGCAGGCTTGGGGCTAGGAAAAGCATCCCAGTGGTCCTAGTGGGCTCGGGCCAACCCTGCCCTCTGCTGGAGAACAGGGGCGCTGCGGGCAGGGCGGAAGCTGGGGGGAGTGGGGGGCCCCTGGCTGTGATGCAGAAGAGGAGGAGGGGAGGAGTCACAATAAAGGAAGAGGAAAAGAGAAGGAGCGAGGGGAGAAAAGTGAAGAGAGAAAGGAGTTGGAAAGAGAGGAGAAGGAAAGGGAAGCAGAGAGCTGAAAAGAGAGAGGGAGAGGGTGCAGGGTGGGGGTCTCCCCTGAGGCCATCCTGCCCAACTCGGCAGCTCCTCGGGGACAGGCGGGACACAGGCTCCCTACCCCTGGGTTCTGCAGGGCCCCGAGAAGGGAAAGGAAAGGGCCCCAGACCAGCACCAGGAAGGGCTAGGGCGGAGCGGAGACCTGTTCCCGATGTAGAGCGGCTGGTCGTCCTTCAGCCAGGAGACCGTGAGCTTCAGGGAGGGGTCGTGCTTGACCCGACACTCCAGCTGCACGGTGGTGCCCCGTTTGACAACCTGGTCCTCAGGAATCCGGAAGATCCGGGTGGGGTCTGCGGAGAAACCCAGGTGCTCGGCGCTGACACGCTCTCTGCCCCGCATCCCAGCATGGACCCAGTGTGACATGCACGACCTCAAGGTTAGACCCATCAAGGGAGGTGGCAGAAACAGTCTCCCATTGCATGAACGGGGGAAGCCTGGTGTGGGTGATCCCCAATAGTAAACCACCCCAAATCCTCTCTGTCTGACTCGGGAAGATCAGATGCAATTCCTGGGGTGGCGGTGGAAGTCAGGTGGGTAGGCTTTCCTTCCTAATGCCATAGGGACCAGGCGAACAGGACTCCGTGTCCCAGCACCCAGGCCAGCCCCACTGGGAGTGTCCCGCTAGGGATCAAGCATTAGGCGTGTGCATTTCCAAAGTGCAAAACACACGTGGCTAACCTGGAGAGGACAGCTTCCTTCCCCAGCTCCACCCCCCGCCCCCCACCCTCCACCTACCAACCCCCTTCTTTACCTTTGACCTCCAGGCGGACCTGGTTTTCGGCTTTGCCCAGGATGTTGGTGGCGACACAGGTGTAGATGCCTTGGTCCTCTTTGCGGATCATCTTGATCTCCAGGCTGCCGTTCTCGTAGACGTGGTAGTTGCCACCATCCAGGTTGCTCCCTTGCCCATTCTTAAACCTCACAACACAGCAGCAGAACACACCACACACTGAGAAAGGACTGGCCCCGGGGCGCGGGCCAACCACGCGAGAGAGACGGTGTGGGCAGTGGGAGGAGCCCCACGCTGGGAACCCGGAGCCCTCATCCTGCAGGGTCCGCCTCCAGCCACGGAGTGGCCCCCGGCAAGTGTCTGCCCCTCCCCGGGCCTCGGTGTCCTTCTGTGCACAACACGGGGGTTGACCCAGCTGATCTGCCAACTTTCTCCCCGCGTTGCCCCTTTAAGGTGCCCAGGCCTTGCTCAATACTTGTTATGGGCAGATGGGGATGACAAAGGGTGAGACAGATGGCCCCTGCCGGGGAGGCCTGGGCTCCTGGGACTTACCATCGGAGTGTGGGGATGGGGGACCCGAAGAAGGGGCAGTCCAGCCGTGTGCGGTTGTACAGGATCACCCGAATGAGCTGGTTCCGTGGCGACATCATGCGAGGCGGCACGTCTGCAAGTCCCAGACAAGGGGTCTTGGGTGGGGGTCTCACTCTCCCATCCCTTTCCCGCTGGTCTCATCTCTCCGTGCTCCCTCTGAACAGCAGCTTTCCAAGCGCCAGCCCTGCCCCTCCCCACGTGGCTCCTCTAGAAAGCCTCGAAGGGGTAGGCGAGGGAGGAGGGAGCTTTTCCGTTCCCGACCTACCCTCTTTCCAATCCAGCTTCTGCCCACGGTGTCTGTCCCCAAATTATCCAGCAGGCTCTGCACCTGCCCCTCCCACCGCCCCGCCCTGCCCCGGGAGTGCTGCTAACATCTCAGAACCACTCCGGCTCTGCGACCCGCTGAGACCCCAGGAGGGTCAGCATGGACACCCCAAGGAGACGAGACAGAGACAGGCCCGCTGGGTGACACCAGGGGAAGGAGGGACCAAGGCTGACTTCCGGCAGGGAAGTCACTCTGGCTGCACACCTGGCTCTGTGGGTTTTAAGCCCTCCCTCCTCCCCACACATCTCATCTGCAGTCTCCACGTTTCCCCCGCCAGCCTGGCCGGTCTCCGGAGAGGAACGTGAGCCCACGCGTGACAATGACCACCCGGAGAAGCGGCACTGCAGGGGCGCGGGGGGTGGGGGTGGGGGGGACGGGGACACGCACCCAGCACGCTGACGAAGGCGTTGGCCAGCAGGTAGCCGTGCTCGTTGGAGGTGTTGCACTGGTACACGGCCCTGCTGCTGATCTGCGTGTCCCGGAAGATGATGGTGTCCCCGGCCACCTCGCGGTTTGGGTTGGGTGGTGCCGCTACAGAGAGGAAAGATGCCTCTTGTGAGAAACGGGGGAGGGCAGGCGAGGGGAGCCTGGGGCTCGGCGCGGGGCTCCCCAGCACGACTGGGTGTCACGGAGGCAGCAGCGCTGGAAGGGTCGCAGGAGACCCCGCTCCGGCCCCATCACTGCGTGGCTGGGTGACGTGGGGCCCATCATCGAACCTTCTGGAGTTTATTTCTCAGCCTGTCCAACGGGGATATGAATGCCTGCTCACCCTGCGTAGCAGCTGGGCAGGTGGGGCTTGACGCATAAGCTGTGGCAACAGAAAGGGGTCTGAATTCTAACCAGATTCCTGCAGCATCCGTTTCCTTGTCGGCAGAAGGGGGCTAACTACCACCTTGTGGGGCTTTTACGAGGACCACCTGAGCTTTTAGGCAGGTGTCAAGTCGCTGGCAGAGGGCCCCGCCCATACTGATGATCACTGTTGTTAATATTTTAATCCAATGAGCATACACTTCAGTCTGTTCGGAAAAGGACGAAGCACTAAGGAACCGGGTAGGCCTGCCACTTGCCCATCCTCAGAGCAGAGCTTTCTGCAGACATTCACCACGTTACTCCTGCTGAAGACCGCACAGTCCTTCTGTCCGCCAAAGCTACCCCCGGTCCCAGGCAAGGTTTCCCACGCGCAGAGGGAACATTCCATGTGCATCCGGCTGGGAATCTGGGGCAAATGCAGTCTTTCTGGGCCTCATTCCTTCACCTGCCAAACGGGGAGGAGGTACTCCCACCGCTCCCCTGTCTAGGAGGGTCAGGAGAAGAGAAAGGTAACAGGCTGTACAATACACACGTTTCCTAGAAATGTGAGACCTGCCGCTTTTCTCATCTTTCATCACCAGAAGGCGCCGTTCGCCTGTGAGATTTCTGGACTGGGCCAGAGGACTTGGCTTCCTCGATCCGTGAACTCATCCGGGATCGCTCAGACCGACCGTGGCAGTCGGCCGAGGAGGACCCAGGGTCTGGCCCGTGGGCGCCACTCCACAGATAGCGAGTCTGAGCCGGAACTGGGGGATCAGCAGGCGGTAAGTGAAGTCAAGGTCAGCATCCTTATCACCCTTCCCCACTCAGCAAAAAGGCCCGAGGCAGGCAATGCCGGCGACTTGAACGCCTTGCCTGGCAATTCTCATGGACCCACCTTTCCTTCAGTCACTCCCCGTAAGTGACGGGTGCTCTACAGCAGCGGTTCGCGACCCACAGGTTGAGAACCGCGAGCAGGGTCGCCTAAGACCATCGGAAAACACAGATCTTTACATTACGATTCATAAACAGTAGCAAAATTACAGTCATGAAGTAGCAACGAAAATAATTTTATGGTTGGGGGTCACCACAACATGAGGAACTGTATTAAAGGGTCGCGGCATTAGAAAGTTTGCTGCCTTAGAGAAAGTAATGACAGGGCATTTAAAAAAGTAAATGCACCTGGAGAGAATGATGGGAAATCTTGACCAAGCCCTCTGGCCGGAAGGGGCCTTGGACTCCCCTACTCCAGCCATCTAGGCAGGATGACCTCTCCCCAGAGTCTGTGTACACTGAACCCTGCATGGGCGCATCTGTTCTCCTGGGGAGGTGCTTTCTCATATCCGACCAGATCGTTCACATTGTCCCGCCACCCTGCCTCCTGGTTTGCCCTCAGCAGAAAGCGGACCCGGGCAGCCAACCACAAAGGGTTACTGAGCTCTACTCTATCTCCCGAGCTCCAGACATCACTCAGAGCCCAGACTCTCAGGAGGTGCAGCCGCAGACCCCAAACCTTGAACTGAGCTCTGTAGTTGTTAAGGGCACAGAGCAGAGGTTGATGAAAACCCCAAGGGAGCAGAAATGCCCTCAACACAGAGAGAACCCCAGGCTCCTGCCCTCTCACGCAGACACGAGGCAGGGTTCCTGCCTCTGGAGGTGTCCGAAGCGGTGGCTGCTCCCTCACTTCTGGAACAACCAGGGGCACCACAGGGACAAGATCAGGAGCCTTTGCTGGCAGACAGAGCAGTCAGGGGAGACGATGGCTAGTTACTCACATTGCAGAGGTTCCCCATTCACCATCCACTGGACAGTGGGCTTCGGGTTCCCATTGGCTCGACACACCAGCCTCCCATCCTCGCCAGGAGCCAGGATAAGGTTCTTGGGCTCGTCCAGCCAGTAGGGAGCAGCTGGAAGACAAGGGCAGCACCGGCAGGAGTTAGATGGTGCAGACGGGCTTCCTCTAGGAAGACAGGAGCCTCTGAGCGCCAGCCCAGCCCCGCAGCGCCCGCCCCGGGCTCATCCTCACGGATGGCTCAGTCCAGCCTGCCTTTGGCCGGCTCAACGCCAGAGAGGCCGACCTGCCTATTTCGAGTTCACAGAACAGGAGTTCCAAACTGGGGCTGCTCATGAGCGTCTCCTGAAGAGCTTTTAACCAACACGGATGCCAGGGCCCATCTCAGACCCACTGAATCGGAATCCTCAGGGGAGGCTATGGGGGCAAACGCTGTAAGAGGTCCTGGTGTTCATGATGGGCACCCAACGGCCCAGCCAGGGATGGTGGGAAGGCGGGCACTGGGTTGGCCCCTCTGGGTTTCTGTTGTTGCTGCTGCAAGATGAGACCTTTCAGGAAAGGCCTGCTACTTACACTCACTCTCTTAGGCACTGAGCTTTGGTTAGAGCAGAAGCTCATAGCCGGCCACCCCTTTCAACTGTTTGGAAAACTTCACAAATATATGGATACTAGAGACCTGGTGCATGAATTCATGCACGGGTGGGGTCCGGCTAGCCCACTCCACCCCTGATTGGGATGTGTGGGGGCTGCTTGGGGTTGGGGGGGCTGATCGGGGTCACAGTGTGCGTCAAAACATCCAGTCATTCTGGTCGTTGCAGCATTCTATATATATAACTATATGTGGATTTTTCTGAGAACAAGGTTCTTTGTACCAAAGCTCTTGATACCCCCTAAAAGATTAAGAACCTCTGGTCTGAGTGGAGTGCTGAAACCAAGGTCACAAGTTCAACTGAGTGTGTGCTAAGCAAGTTCTTGCACTGTGGGATCAGACTTCATCACCCCAGTCACCCGTCCGGCCCGGTGAGAAGTGACTGGTGTCCCCCGGCACCCGTGGCTGGGATCCACAGAGGCACGTGTTCTGTTGTTTACTCGCGCTCAGGTGGGCCAGCTACGCTTGTACGGGAGGGGCGTGGCTTTTAAAAAAACAGTGTGGGCCATGATGACTCCCCATATTTAGAAAGAAACAAGCACGGTACACAGACAGCACAGGGGGAAGAGGACACACGGTGAACAGGAATGCAAAACGAATAAGGAGAAGGCTCTGGGGGTGAATCAAACAGACCATGACATTCACCTGCAGAGGGAGCACCAGGGAGAGTTGTGCGATAGTCAGATCTTCCCTCAATACCCACCACACACACACACACACACACACACACACACACACACACTCTCACTTCCAGGGTGACAATCCCTGAGAGGTCACTATTGCCACCGAACCAGTGTGTTGAGTTTCCCCCCACTCACCCTGCCCCAGCCACCCTCGGAGGGAAGGGCGGTCGTGGCGTGTAGGGCTGGCAAAACCATCATAATGAGAAATACACACAACGTACCCTTTACTCTCACCGAGATCGTGTGCCGGATGCTGCCCATCTTGTTGGAGGCCAGGCAGAAGTACTCCCCCGAGTCTTCCTCAGACACGCTGCTGATGCGCAGCGCCTTGTTGAAGTTCTCAAACTTGGCCTTGTCCGCCGGGAGGTCCCCACCTTTCTTGTACCACGCGATGTCTGGTGTTGGGCTAGGAGAGGGACCAGGCAGGAAAGAGGGATTTATTATAAACCGTGGCTCTGCAATTCTTCTATGGAGCCCAGGGGTCCTTAAAGGTACGTGGGCCTAGGGATACCTGTCCTCCAACAGCTGTTCTCATACAGAGGGCGGCTCAGCGCAGAGCATCTGCGGGACGTGTCTAAGGCCACAGAGATTCTAACCTGCACAGCATGCCCGCCCGCCTCCTTTCCTCGCTATCCAAAGAGAGATGGCCAGAATGGGATGGAGGGCTGTCTGCTTCTCTGTCTGTACCCCGAAACGTGGCAGACAGAGCACGCACAAGCTCCCCCCCGCAGCCTCCTGAGGAGGGCGGCCAGAAGTGGGGTGAAGTGGTACGTACACCCCGGAGGCGATGCACTCCAGCAGCAGGTCCATGCCGCGCAGCACCATCTGACTGCTCGCGGTGCCCTGCGGGTACATGAAGCTGGGCGTTCTTTCTGCAACTCCTCGGGCTGAAATAGGACAGAACAAGCTGGTGAGCCTCCTGCCCTGGGGGCTGGCCCAGATAGGCCAAGGCTGTCAGGCTAGGAAGAGATGTCATCTCGCCTGGCTGTCCCCTTCCCTCAGAGGCCCCAGGGCCCGCACCCTCCCAGCCGAAACCACCCGAGGGCTGGGCATCATTAAGAGAGTGAGTTAGGAAGCTCGGGGCTCCTGGGCCCCCTCGGGCACATGTGTGAGCAGCTCTGCTTCTGAAAGGACCTGCCAAGAGGAGCCGCTTCCCTCCCCGTTCCCTGGAAAGGGGGTGGGGCCGCCTGAGCTGCGAGTGGTTTGTTCCCTGAGCATCTTGTGTTGGGACCCCAGAGGCCAGTGGGGTGGACCCTGGGGCGGGGGGCATCTCAGCAGCAGTGGGAGAAAGGGGAAGGCACACACATTGGGGCCACAGGGCAGACAAGCTGCTCTTGGGGACCCCGGAGACAGGAAGCTGAGATGAAGCCACGAGACCCCGATGAACAGTCAGAGATGCGGGGAGCGTTACTCATGGGTTAGCAAAGACATGGGGAGAATTAATGAGCAGAGATGACAGGAAATCACTTCTGGGGCCAAGACCATTCGGCTGCGTCTGCGTCTGCGTCACTAATGACTTCGGAAGTGGGAGGGGGGCGGGCAGGAGGGTGTGGATTGTATGTGAGGTGCCAGGGGAGATGATCTGCAATTCAAGGAGCCGGAGCAGCCACAGGCTGTGAAGTTAATGACGTGCACAGGTGTGAAGCCAGGTGGCCCGCAGAGACGGACACTGTCAGGGTGGCCGTTTCCCAGTGGGAGGGGTCGGGCGAGCCTGGGCACACCCCAGCAGAGTGGAGCCCGCCCGCCTGAGCTCAGGGCTCCCTCAGGGCTCTGTGTAGTTCTGTTAGATGGATATGATGGAAGGAAGAGGAACCGGGAGTTTCCAACCAGGAGCCCAAAGCACGGGAGGCCTGAAGAGGCGCCTGTGCCCAAAGGTGTACAGACAGACATACACGTGAGCCTACTCATGGGCTTACTGGGTCTCCGACTCAGCGGACAGGGGAGAGGTGGGAGGAGGGCAGAGCTGCCAGGAGCTGGGAGCCCTCAGAGTGCCCGCACAGGGAACAAAGGCGTTTTCCTGGGCGGAGCCTGTGAATGGAGGCTGGCAGAGAGAGGACAGCGTGGCCGCGGCACTCTCTGACCCTGGGGCCTCCTAAAGGAGCTTGCTGGACTAGCTGGTGCCTGGCTGGATCAGCAGAGTCTAGTCCCAGGGGCACTCAGCTCCTCTCCATTAGCCATTTCGTAGAGTTTGCGCCTTTGTCAGGGGGAGAAATGATGACACGCATGCAAAGGTAGTTAGGCCGCTGGAACAGCACATGGCATACAGCAAGTGCTCAGTAAACACCGGTGGGATGAATGCATTCAAGGGGAGAAGAGAACAAAAAGAAGGCAGCAAGCGACCCCCCGCCATGTTATTTCTCCCCCTGTAGATGTCCTCATCTGTCCACCCAGCACACACATTTACCACAGTGGCTATTGAAGGGGTTAATCCATTATGTGGTTAATTGGTTACCGTCCCTCTATCTATAACTCGTGTAGCATCCAGCTCTCGGTACCAAGGAAGCCTGATACCAAAGCAGCAGCTTCCTCCCACCCATCGTCATGGGATCACCAAAACAGACAACACAAGGCCAAGGGCACCACGAGGAGAGGGGGAGTTCAAGCAGGAGGCTCTGGCGTCAGGAACCTTAGGATTACGTAGAAGAGGTCCCAGCTCAGTGGGCATACTCCTTCCTGCAGGGACACCATCTGCAGAAACCAACCTGTGACCCTGTGGACATGTAAGTCACACCACCACACACAGCACCACAAGCACACATGACCAGCAAAGCATTAAGTGTGGGAAGGAGGAGGAGAGAGCAGAGTTCCGCTGTGGGTGTCTTGACACGCTGCAGCTGTGACTATAAAAGGTGACAGTGCCCGGCTAGAGGGGCTCAGTTAGTTGAGCGTCATCCCAGACACCAAAGGTTTGCCGGTTTGATTCCTGGTCAGGGCACATACCTGGGTTGCAGGTTTGATCCCCAGTTGGGGAGCATACGGAAGGCAACCGATCAATGTTTCTCTCTCTCTCTCTCTCTCTCTCTCTCTCTCTCTCTCTCTCTCTCTCTCTCTGAACATGTCCTTGGGTGAAGATTAAAAACGAAGGTTATAGCAATACTTCATGTGTAAGATGTGGGCTAGCAACCACAGAATTATCCTAAAAGAGCAGAAGCTACTGGGAAATAAGCCAACGCTCAACAATATAGGGAAGAGCATCCTAGAAGTCAGAGGTAATCACTGGGGCCGCCACTGGATGAGCCTTCACATGGACCAAGCGCTGTGCCAGCACCTCCATCTACATCATCGTGGTCAATCCTCCCAACACACCTGGGGACATCACCCCCCATTTTCAGCAGAGAAAACCGAGGCTCAGCAAAGTCAACAGACTTGCCAAGGTCACAAGCAGTTATGTTTTGGATCCTGGACCATTTAGCACCAAAGCTTTTGTTCTGACATCTGCTCTATACTGCCTCTCTCTGTAAAGGTGGACACCTCACTTATCCCTACAGCTTTGGGAATATGTTTTATGTTCAAAGAAAAACAAAATTCAAGGGCAAAAGAGGTGAAGGAGGAAGGTGTTTTCGTCTTAGTTTTGGTGATGAGCCTCTTCCAATATGTTTTCCTCAGATATTGTTCCCACTGTCTCAGGTAAGATGCCACCTCTCCTCGGTGACTAGTAAGTACACTCAGGGCCGAGCGGGGAAAGAAGCTGGGCTGGGAACTAAGAGGCTCCAAAGGCATCTCAGCTGGATTCTTAAGGCCACGAAAAGCTTGACGAGGCGTCAGGGTGACACGTGATATCATACGGGACAAGAAGGCTGGACCCCAGGGGAGGTTGTGAAGAGATGGGGTCAGCTGCAGCAGGAGGGGTTTACGTACAAATTTGTGAAGCACTGGCCCTGGCCAGGTGGCTCAGTCGGTTGGAGCTTTGTCCCGTACACCAAAAGGTTGTGGGTTCGATTCCTGGTTAGGGCACATCTAGGAGGCAACCAATCGATGTTTCTCTCTCACACTGATGTTTTTCTCTCTCTCTCTAAAAAATAATAAAAATAGTTCCTCGGGCGAGGATTTTTTTAAAAAAATGGATAAAAGATAATCCAGCTGCTGGAGAAGTAGACCCAGGAAGAATCTCTGAGACAAAGGTGCTTACTGCATGACACGCTACGAGACGCTAATGGAAGATGACAGTTTCCAAGGGTGACATAGGACACCCTCTTTCACCACGGAGGCGGGGACCCCTGTCCAGCTGATGATGCTTCCCTTACGCTCCCTGATTTTCAGGGCTGGGTAGACCCAATACCTGATCGAATTCAGAACCCAGAAGCCCATTTAGGAAGATCTCCCACGTGGGCCCATCTGACCTTTAGCCCAAGGGCAGTCTCTGCTCTCCTGCTCTCACAATGGTGGCTCACGAGTGGGCACACGGGTTTCCAGAGGAACCTGGTCAGCCGGGGACATTAGGCGATGGCCCTGCCTCAAACACCGTGACTTCAGAGGGCCAACAAAAAATGCCTGCATTGTCTCCTGCAAGAGGCAAGGTCGAGGCTGCGGAACACCCGAGCTGCTCCCCTCTGTCAAGGGCTGTCTGTTAGCAGAAGAGAGTTCAATGGGTCAGATGTACCCAAGAACCTTTGCCAAAAGCAGCTTTCGGGGCAGCCGGGTCCTCGGTTTGCTGCTTTCAGTTCTCAGAATTGAGGACTTGTGGGCTGGATCCCTGGCATCTCACCCACTCTCTGGCTCTAGGAACAGCTGACCAACCACCCAGAGGACAAGAAAACTCCATATCCGGTAACATCTGCTTCTCCCACTGCCAGGAAGTCCCTTTGCAAGTCTAACCCCAACCTCTCAGGCAGCAGTGAGGGCTTTTTCTTCCCCAGCTCTGAGCACCACTGAGATCCGAACAGCTTTTGTCTTTACATCCTGCCCTGAAGCTTCTCCCTCCACAGTCCTTTCTTCCCATGACTGTGCCTACCTTCCTCCCCTTGGCTTGCCTTCAAGCACTCGGAGTTCTTCCTCATGTCAGAAGCGTAGGACAGTTATACTTCAGACAGTCAATACTAAACCATTCCCTTCAATATCACTGGTGTGTCTGACACCATGCCAGGAACCACATGCATGTAACCCTATTTAATCTTCACAACAAAAGGATGGGGCAGGTAATAGACCCATTTTGCAGATGAAAAGGTCTGACACACTAAATGACTTGCCCTGTGTCAATCAATGGTGCATCCCGGAGCCCGAGTTTAACTCATGGCAGTCTACTTCAGCGTGCACACTCTCATCTTCCTCGTCTCCTGGTCTGGGCAAGTCAGGGGGCATCTGGCATACATTCAGAGGATACCAAACCACTGCAGAAATCACTAGAACGGAATGTAATGATGGGGGTGGGTAGGTGGCCCCACTGCTACAAAAGGGACCTGCCATGTTTCACAGCCAAACACAGCAATGCACTGGACATTCTTCACCGCACAGTCTCTCTGCCAGGCCTCTGCACTCAGGAAGAGCCTTATCTCCTTTCCTTTCTTTTCACTTTCTCTTTCTTTCTAGAAGCATCCAACACAGCTGTCCTTTGTTCAGCCCGGGCCTCAGTTTGACTTTACAACCTTCCTAGCTGCCGTCATGCTTGGTCAGCCATTCTCCCTTGACTTCAAGAGAAGGGGTCCCTCTCATGTTGAGGCAGGATAGTAAGAAGCCAGGAAAATTCCTTGGTGAGTGGAATGGGGAAACTGAGACCAACAGCTGGACAAACTGGTCGAGCAATTTACAGTCAGATAGAGATGGTCACCAGGGCAGAAAGCAAAACTGGCAACAGGCAAAACTGGTGCTGAACCTCAGCCCCTTTCCTCCCCTGGCATATCGCTGGCCATGCTGTTTGGATGTCCTGACCTTTCCTCCCTAGAGAAAGCATTGAGGCCTCAGTTGTATTTCAGCTCCAGGCCCAGAAAGGCAGCTAGACCAGGTGGCGATGCCAGGCCCAGCTGCAATGACTAACGATCCCTTCCCTGGTGTCCATCAGTCAACGAAGACCACGGCCCTGAAAGGACACATCTGGGAAGGTGATGAATATTCTACTGCGATCCTCCTCCTGAGACCTCCCCTAAAATCCCTGCCTTCAGAAAGCAGATAAAACCCCTCAAGACAAAGAAGCCAGTGCTCAGTTGAATCTCCTTTTTGAGTGGATTATCTTTCTCTTAAACTCCAGCGAGACTTGCAACCAGGGGAGCAAGGAGCAGCGGCAGCTCGTCCCAGGTTAACCCCCTGAATCTGTCTCCAAGGTCCCCTTTTCTCTGACTCTCCAGTGAGCTGGCACACTGGAGCATAGGCACTTCTTTCCTATAACATTTCTAGAGAGACACAGCAGCCCGGCCTAGAATTTCGTCTGTAGCTTCTTCTATCCTAGCCCTTCCTGTTCCACTGACCCCAGCTCAAAACCACCTGGACTCTGCCCTGGCCGATGTGGTTTAGTTGGTTGTGTGTCATCCCTCGTAGGTGCGATTCCCAGCCAAGGGCACATTCCTGGGCTCAATCCCTGGTAGGGGGCGTGCAGGAGCCAGCCCAGCGATGTTGTACTCTCACATCAAGTTTCTCTCTCTTTTCCTTTCCCTCTAAAAATCAATAAACGATTCTTTAAAAAAAAAAAAAAAAAAAGAATCACCTGGACTCGTGTTGTGAAGTCAAGAACCCACACACCACAGGCCGGCCTCAGGCAGACCTGTTCTGGGCTTGGTCCCTCTCTGGTAACAATGTGAGTACTTGTGAGTTTTGCTTGTTTTCATAGCCCTTGGTTTTTACAACTCCCACTCATTCACGTGTAATACTAAACTGGTTTAAGCGGCTGGAATCACCCAAGCCTACGCCATTGATAAAACAACTCCATTGATAAAACAACTCCATATGCTTATGCCCTGAACTGTTTATCTTCCATAAAGCGAGGAGCTGGGACCAGACGGTCTCTAAGGGACCGTCTGGTTCTGAAGTTCTCCAGCTTTAAGAATACTTCTACAATAGATTACCCGAAATCCAATTTAGAAAAAGGCACATTCCACACCAGTGCGCTGGGGCTCTGGACACCGTGGTGGTGGCCCCATCGTTTAGAAAACAAATAACACCCAGAATCCAGCGAAGATCCCCTGCTTCCTCAGGCAGTAAATCTCCTTGGCAGGATCTCAGTGTGGCTCTAGCTGCTTGGTGCCAAATTAGAGCCTTTGCCTCTTACCCCTCTTCCCATCCCCCACTCATTGTTTACATTAGCACATCACAATACAGACACTTCCTGTCTAGTGGAGCCCACAACGCCCCCCTGGGGACCTGCAGTCCCAGCTTCGGAGGCTGATGATGGGGGCCAGCTGTCTTGGCAGAAAAGGACGATTCTTCTGGCTGCTTGGGGAAATAGGGCATCTTGAGCCATGGTGGGAGTAACCCAGGTGTGGAAGGAGCCAATTACTCCACTAATCAGCTTGAGCAACCCGTTGTATGAAGTTAGTTATGCCTCACGGAAACTGTTCTGTGACTTGCAAACGTGTGGACGGGTGGGCATTGGATTTGTGCGCACTCCCCGAGGAGAGAGGAGGGCCAGGGACAATACAACTTCATCCATATTCACCTTGAAACAGAACTCAGAGCTGGACTCTCGCTATTTCCCAGGTGGATTTTAAAGGGGCCAGGGGCCTGTGATATGGTATCCCCACTAGCTATGGCTAGACCGCAAGGCAGGCAATTCACACCCAGACACTTACGAGTTAACAAAACACACACTCAAGGCTTTCTGTGCTCTTTAAACCACTCTAGGACCGGACTTACTGCTGCTTCCTCACCCTCAGTTACCCTCCCCCCACCTACCACCGATGCCTAAGTGTCTACTGAACCCTCCAAGAAGCTCTTTTGAAGTCCTCCCCTGGTTTGACCAACGTGTGCAGAATTTACCGACTGGAGGCCTGCCTGGAGGAGAAGACCAAACCACATCAGCCACCTCAAACTCCCAAACTGGCCGCTGTCTTCCTGGCAAGCAGCGTTCTGCAGGCGGCACCTTGGCACCTCGGCCTGGCCGGCTGTCAGACCTGCCACTCTGCACGAGTTAATGACGTGGTATCAGTCAAGTTAGGCAAAACTGGGGTTGGTTAGGACAGGCAAGGTTACTCCCAAGGTTACCACAGCGACTCACCACTGTACATGTCAGGGTGGTTTCTTAAGGACGAGTCATTATAGGGGTGGTCTGCAATAAACAAAAGAGGGTGAGCAAACAGGGGGCCACGGAGCGGTCACAGAGGCGTAAACGGGAGAGAACAAACAGAAATGCGAAGCCACAAAACAACCCGGAGCGCACCGTGGCCTTTGGCAAAGGAAAGACACGGCGGACTTGGGAAGGAAGTACACTTTGGTGAAGAACAAGCAGCACAAGACAGCCCAAAAAAGAAAGAAACGGTTAACTCCTGCAAAAGAAGGCAATTTAAAAAAAAAAAAAAGTTTCTTTTTAAATTAAAAAAAAAAAAATTAGGCGTGGCCCTTAACTGCTTGGTCCTACTATATTTTCAAACAAATGAGATAAGGGTTAGTGATACCCCGTGGCCGTCTTTGAACAACTGCGTCCCATCAAAATCCCCAGTTGCCAGGCCTCCGGGTCAAGCCAGCTCTTGGGGGCTAAAGAGAAAGGGGTGTTCGTGAGCCCCGGGAAAGGGCCGCGTCCTGTCTGAGCAGAAGCCAGGTTGCAAGGGGTGGGCGTAAAGGAGCAGAGAAAACCGTCCAGAGAAACATTCGTCAGCAGAGGGGGAGAGAGGGACCCTTGGCAGCAGCCGACAATGCGTGCTGACCAGCAACACGCACCCCCGCCCTGACGAGTGGGCGCCACCCTGGTCTCCGAGATGTGTCTGTGGGCAGAAAGGCCTCCTTCTGAGGAGGCGAGGAGTGGTCCAGGGAGCAGGCAGAGCTAGGCTGAGGCTCAGATTTTAGGATTACGAGAGAATTTGGAAGGAGGGGGAAAGAGGAAGAGGGGGCGAAAGAGAGAGAGGGGGGTACGTGAGTGCTTTGAGTTCTACACTGTGGACTGGGAGAGGCCTGCTGATGCCTAAGCCGAGACTCAGAAGCGAAGCCATTGCTTCAGGAGCAAGACCAGAGGCCTTGTTCCAACGTTAGGCGAGTAAACCCTTGGGCCTCAACCCTCCGTGAGAAAGCATTTTGAAGTAGGGCACATGATCATGCCGAGATCGTTAAGTCACTTTTCACTGTTGTAGCGCCATCCCTTCCAGCCACGGGGTTCAGGTTCTGTCGGTAGCACAGGCTGGGGGTAGAGCAGCTGACTGGCAGCCAGGCAGACAGCCCTGAGAAGCGGGAACTGCTCCCTCTCTTCTCCCCCGCGCCGGCTCCCCCCACCCCCGGCCTGAGGGAGGAGAGGTGCCTGCCAGGACGTTGGCCTATTGGAGGACAGCTCAACCCTGTCACAGCTGACGGGAGACTGGCCCTCTCTGGGGCTGCATCCCAGCAGGAAGATGCTCAGGACTCAGCACTAGCCCTTAAGGCAGGTTTGTGTAAAAGGCCTGGCCTGTGTTTGGAAGCCAGCGTGGGTTTCCCTGGAGCTACGGGGTGGACTTGACCTGCAGGGAAAGAAGAGGTGGAGTGGCAAAGGGCAGGCCTCGCTGTGGCTGGACTCCTGGGGGAGGGGACGGGGACACGCGGAGAGGAGACCCACGCTCAGGCTGCGCCTGCGTTTGTGGGCCTGGGAGCACATCTGAGGCGTTCAGGGAGGCCTCTGGCTCCGCGGAGAGTGTCACTGAGACACAGATGTTAGAGGGAGGCGGTGAGGGCTCCCGCGTCTCCTCGGGGAGACCGCTTCCCTCGCTGCGGCTGCCTCTCGCTGTCCAGAGGCACCGGGTGGACGGGACCCGCTCTGCGTGGGACCGCACCCCAAACAAAGTTTAAAACCGATTCCAGATGGCAGTGCTGTGTGTCAGGTGCCCCTTCCTTTACTGCAGGAACTACAAAACCCACGGTGGTGAGGCTCATTCCTTCCTGGTGGGCGAGCTGGGACAGAGCCCTGGAGGGCTGAGTCTCGACGCTGTCCCACCTCGGCCTCCCACCCGGCCTGGTCCTGAAGGCATAGGAAAAAGCCTGCGTCCTTGCCGGGCAGGGAAGGGGAGAGAGCACATGTGGGCTGCGCGGGTGCCCGGAGCTTGATCCCGGCCAAAGCTGCCCCCCGAGACGCCAGGAAGCCGGCAGCGCCCGGGGCCCCTCGGCATTTGGAGTTTTCAGTGGCACAGGAGACCCATGGATGGAGCAGAAAGAGACATCCCTTTTCTCAGAGAAAAGGATGTTTCTGGAAAGACCAACTTGTAAATGTGGCTGAAATCTCCAACTGCTTAATGCCACAGAGGAAGGCTCTTCGCCACCTCCATCCCCCGCCTCTGCCTTGTGTGACTGCGGAGGCCTCTGCCAGGACCACGGGCGGTCACCTGACCCAGCCCTCAAACAGCAGGCTGACTTCCAGCCTGTCCCGGGCAGGGAGAGAGGGACCCGGGGATGGCACTGCCGGCGTCCAGGGATGGGCTCAGTGAGCAGCTCCTGACCTCCCTTCCCGTCCCCCCACCTAACACGGCCAGCGCGTCCTGGCCCCGGAGGCCGCTGAGGTCCTGGGCAGACCACGCTGTCCTCCCGGCTCGGCCAGCTGGCAGGTAGTCACCCCTGGCGTGCACCGAGGAGACACCTCAGACAACCCATTTCTTGTCTAGAATAGGAATGCCGGGGGGGGGGGGGGGAGCAGCAGCAGCCTGAAGCTGGGTGACCCTGCCAGGAACATGCAGGGCTTGTCCTTGGGTTTCTGGCCATCCTGTTGCTCAGAACAGAGTGTGGGGACCTGCAGAGGTTGGGGGGTGGGGGGAGATTAGAGGTGGGTAAAACCGGGTCAAAGAGCAAGAGCAGATAAGTGAGGGGGAAAGAAGAAAGAAAGAGGAAAGGGAAATAGAAAGAAAGTGAAAAAGAAAAGGGGAGGAAATGAAGAGAAAGGAAAAAAAGAAAGAGGGGAAAAAGCAGGGGAAGCTGCTTCTTGTGGCTCCACCTGGAGGCCACGTGGGAACAGCGGGGCCAGGCTGACTCTTGGCACAGCGGGTCTCCATCTCGGGCAGGGATTGGCGAGGAAAGGGGAGCGCTAGGGGGTCGCCCCACTTGTCCTGAGTGAGGAGTGAGCTCACCCAAGCCTCTCCCCGCCTCCCACGTTCCTCGAGGAGGCATCGCCAGCCACCTGCACGTGTGGGCTCCAGGCAGCCAGGGTTCAGCCTCTTTTCTCCGACCTGAGAAAGCTTCGCCTGGTTTCCCTCACCATCGCCGCTGTCCCCAGTGTTGGGAACACCATTCACAGCTGAGTCAGGCAGACTGAGGTCTTTGGGGTGGGGGGGCCCCTCCATGGAAGGCATGTCATAAACCCATGGGGACAACCCACACAGCCTCGGTCAACATCCCGAGCAGGCTGAGGACTCGCAGCCAAAGCTCCGAGCCAGCGAGTCCCAGCAAGCAGTGTGCCCGGAGCTGATCAGCTTCTCTCTCCTCCGTGCAGGGCCAGCAAAACGCTACCGTGGGTCAGGAAATGCCGATCTGCTTTGGTGCCCGTCGAACAGAATCAGGGAATAAAGATGAAAACAAACAAGGCTAACCATAAACCTGCAACCTGCAAACACAGCGATTCCATATGGTCCAACATACACATGTCCCAGAATCAAATGCAACCCATGGAGGTGTACCCACTCATGTGGATGTTCTGTGCTGTGGCTTATGCTGGAAATAAAGATAAGCAAACAATGACGGAACATAAAAGAAGTAATCAAGCTGAGGACATGAGAGGCGTGTGGATGAGCTCCTAAAACAATGCTTCTCAAATCCCGGCATGTCCAAATCCCCCGGGAGCTGACGAAGCACAGAGAGGCGCCACCGGGCTGGGCCCCGGGACCGTGCCAAGTCCCCCAGGGCATTCTGATTCCCAGCCGAGTCTGAGAAGCACTGACTCAGGGCAGGACCAAGCTGAGCTCGAGGCTCCCGATCAGGAGGTGTCCGAGAGAAGCTGAGGTAGCTCAGGCACAGTGAGCTGGAACGGTTTCTAGGTCAGCCTCGGGGACGCGTCTCCCCCAGGCCCAGGCACCCGGGGCTGCTCGGCTGGGTGGGCTGCCGCCCCCGGCCCCCAGCCCCCCCCGGCCGGCAGGGCCTGCACTTACTGGTGAGGACCTTGAGGGTGAATGGGTTCTTCTGCTGGATGGTGTGAGTGAAGTGGAAGCGGGCGTTGCAGCTGTAGTCGGTCTGCATGTCCTGCACCATCACGTTAGAGAAATACAGGTCCCCGTTATGGCCCTGGGAGACCCGCTTGTCTTGGGTGATGGGCTCCATGGCTATAAGAAAGCAGAGGTACGGGGAGGTGAGCAGAAATGATAACAGTTACAATGATCATGATGTTTCTGGCGAGTGGGCACCTACGGAGGGCCAGCAGGGCCAGGTGATCCACATTATTTGACCTAACTTCACTCTCAACTCTGAGCGGGGCTTATTCCCATTTCACAGATAAGAGAGCAGAGGACGTAACTGTTCTGTTGCATAAGCAGTGAGGGAGAGGAGGAGTTAGACTCAGATCTGCCTGCCCACCACGTCCATGCTCTATGACCATACTTTTCTCCCGTTCATGCCACAAAAAATCAGACAGGCCTGGAGGCCAGAGGGAGGGGACACGAACCTTCAGATGCTCCCAAATCAGGAGTCAAATTCACTTGTTTTATTTTTTTTATACCCCGCCCCCCCCGTCCAGTCCCCAAGAAAGCAAATAGCACTACCAAACATAATTGTAAGATGTGTACCAATCAATGATGCACGCCATCAATTTTAGGATGCTTCTCAGTTTAGGAGATGGGAAAACATGAAAATGTGTGCTTTTTAGAATTAATGGCATCATACGAGTGGCAGAGAATGCTGACTACGGTGTCCATCCATGTATTTTTCAAGCACTGCGTCTGATGTAAATGCAAGCAGCCAGGTCTCCCAGGCTATCTGGGTTGTCAAAGTCTACTTCCAGGGCTGACTACTCATAGCAAACTCCTTCCTATCCCCACGAGTGTTCTCTAAGCCACCATTTCTTCAAGCACCAGGTTAATGATGCCAACTCTTCCACAATGGGCTGGTCAGCTCTTCAATTACCAAAGGTTTCCTGTAGGCCTACTATGTGCAGGCACTGTGCAAGGTGCTAGGGTAAGAGAGATGAGTAAGAAAGCCAAAGAGCCTGCCGTCTGGTAGGAGAGACAGGGGATGAATAACTGACTGCAATGCAGTGTGGTGAGTGGGCAGCCAGGACAAGAGGGGATGAGCTGAGAGAAGGAGCAGCCCATCCATTCTAGGGGCTTGAGCTGTGGCTTGAAGGCTGCGTAACATTTATAAGGCATCAGAGGAAGGAGCTAAGACAGGGACGGTGTGTGTTAAAGCAGAGAGCCCCTGAGAAGGAGGGCAGGGGAGGGGCGGGGCTGAGGGCAGGAGGAAGGCTGGAGAGGCAGAAGGGACCGGATCAGGAGGGAACCGTGTGCCAGGGAACGGAGTCCAGACTGTGTCCGAGGTGATGGAGGAGCGATGAAGGGTTTTGAGCCTATGAATGAACGGTCACATGTATGTTTTCAGAAAGACCAGGAAGGCCAGGGATGGGTAATTACTGTAACCCAGGGAAACGTGGGTGGGGACATGTCAGTGGGGATGGAAAGACAAAGAAGGCCATGAGATCTGCTCAGAGGTACGAGTGTTGTGAGGCAGTGCGAGAGTGTGACGCAGGGGCTGAGAGAGGAGGCTCTGACCTGTTAGCTCACAGACCAACGCCCAGTCTGTGGCCAGGCAGCCTTCCCCACGGATGTGCTCGGTGGCGAGGGAAGAGATGGACAATGATTGGGCACAAAGCCACTCGCCCTCTGCAAAACAACTCACCTGCTGGCTCGTTGACAAGGCGGCCTCTTTGGTAAGAATTCAGGAATGGAGAGCATGGATGACAGGCAGGAAGGCGGGAGGGGGTTTAGACTGACAGATGGATGCATACATAGGGAAGAAGAAATGGAAGGCGAGGGAAGGGGGAGAGAAGTAGAGGGAGAGATAGCAATCCTCTATGCACCCTCGTAATGCCTCCCCCCACTTTTAGCTTGAAAACAGAGGAAGAATCTGAGGTCCAGAGTGATTAAATGACCCTCAGTCCAAAATAGAGCTCGGACGAGCTCTGAATGATGGTGCACTGTCCCCTGCTCCAGAGATCCTACCTCCCATCACCCTCCACCAGAAGTTTCATTCGCGCATGCTCCACTTCTGTCCTAACAGGAAGCGCGAATCCAGACCAACCAAAGGTTGAAAGAGGCTCGGTACCAACTCACCTTCAATTGGCATATTAAAAAATAGTTTCTGCCCTGGCCGGTTTGCTCAGTGGTTAGGGTGTCGGACCTAAGGGTCATGGGTTCAATTCCCAGTCAAGGGCATGTACCTCAATTGCAGGCTTGGCCCTTGGCCCCAGTCAGGGTAAGGCAACCAATCGATGTGTCTCTCTTATATCAATGTTTCTCTCTTTCTCTCCCCTTTCTCCCTCCCCTCCATTCTCTCTCTAAAAAAAAAAAAAAAATCAATGGAAAAAAAATACCCTCGGATAAGGATTAAAAAAACACAGTTAATCCTCTTTCATATTCTTTTTACTTTTTTTTTAATATATTTTTATTGATGTTAGAGAGGAAGGGAGAGGGATAGAAAGATGGAAATATCAATGATGAGAGAGAATCATTGATCAGCTGCCTCCTGCACGCCCCCATTGGGGATCGAGCCCGCAACCCAGGCACATGCCCTTGGCCGGAATCAAACCCGGGACCCCTCAGTCCGCAGGCCGATGCTCTATCCACTGAGCCAGACCGGCCAGGGCTACTTTTTTTAAAAAATATATTTTTTATTGATTTTTTACATAGAGAGGAAGGGAGAGGGACAGAGAATCAGAAACATCGATGAGAGAGAAACATCAATCAGCTGCCTCCTGCACAACCCCCCACTGGGGATGTGCCCGCAACCAAGGTACATGCCCCCGACTGGAATCGAACCTGGGACCTTTCAGTCTGCAGGAAGACACTCCATCCACTGAGCCAAACCGGTCAGGGCCATATTCTTTTTACTTTTGCTCACAAATATTACCAAGTACTTACTGTGTGTCTGGCCCTGTTATAAGTACTTCGGATGCATTAACTTATTTGTCCTTATAATAATTATATAAGTGCAGTTATCAGCCCCATTTTCAAGAGAGGAAAACGAGGCCCAGAGATGTTAAGCAACTTGCTCAAGATCACACAGCTAATAGCAGCCGGGCTTAGGAAATGAGCCCAATCAGCCTCTCCACAGAGCCTGTTCTTAGCCACGTGGCCACCTTACATCTGCTTCTCACAAGGCAACCCCCCCACCCCCCCATTTAACACTCCCAACCTACTCCCTAAGATTAACATGGCCATAAAACACCAATCCCCAAGACTTACAGCTGCTCATCCAGAAGATGACGGGGGACGGAAGTCCGGGCGGCGGGTTGCACTGGAGTGTCAAGGGAGCGCCTTCTTGAACCACCACGGGGTCTAGATTCTCCTTGGGCCACAGGGGAGATTCTGGGAGGAACACAGAGGAGGATGAAATGCAGGTGATGCTGGGGCCGGGCAAGGAGGGGGTTAGGGGCCGGCATGTGAGGGGGGGGGAGAGGAAGCAACAGGACAAGCGAGACAGGAGAGAGGGCCAGGCCCCCGGTCCAAGCGAGGCAGAGGAGAGAGGAGAGAGGCCTTGGTCTGAATGGGTGCATGTCTTCAAAGGCTCCTCTCCTTCCCCTCCTCCTGTGCCCAGAGTGGCTGGTGAAATTGTTCAAGATTCTGGCTTAGAAGCTTCCTTCCCAAGGAATCGTTTTGAGTTGGGGTGGTGCGCTTTGCTCAGAGGCAGAAAAGCAAGCAGGACCTGCAGGGCCCCAAAGCACCAACAGGCCAAGGGCAGGGGCGGCCCTTCTAGAATGACCGTCCATGCCCCCCCACCCCGGCCCCCATGCACCCAGGAGCAGGGCATCTCCACCCTGCCGCCCTCCCCCGGCCCTACTCACTGGACACCTGCAGGCGGATCCTATTGGACAGGGCTGTGCCGAATTTGTTGCGGGCGAAGCACTGGTACTCGCCCTCGTACTCCTCTGGCCGCCCTCCACTGCGGAAGTCGATCACCAGGGTCCCGGACCGCCTCCTCATCGACACCCGGGGGTCCTTGGCGACATTGAAGAACCTGCTGTTCCGAGTCCAGTGGAAGCTGTGGACGATGGGGGATGGGGGTAAGGCAGGAACCACAAATGGGAACAGGGTGGGTTCCGGGCTCCAGGTGACCATCTCAGGACCCCCGTCCCTGACTCAGTCACAAAACCACACCTTCATTCCAACGGGCCCAGCCGGACACAGTGGCAGAACCACCTGGGCATCCTGAATGCAGCGTCTGCCCCTCCCCCGCAGGTGAATCTGGGGAGCAGGTCCCCAACAGCTCTCGCACCAGCCAAGGCTGGGAGTCATGCTTCCACACGGTGCACACCGAGCAGCCCCTGGGGACTGTTCTTCGGAGGAGTGGGCAGCGATATATATATTTTTAATCCAGAGTCAGCGGCCCCCCACCCCCACCCTCAGGGCTTCCCACCCTCCAGCTAGGAATGCAAACCCAAGTCCCCATTTCCCCCAGGACACTCTGGGGCGCTGGCTAGCTCTGCCTGCCTCCTCACTTCATAACAGCCTCTAAAGCAGGCGTCCTCAAACTACGTCCCGCGGGCCACATGTGGGTGTTTTTGCCGTTTTGTTTTTTTACTTCAGAATAAGATATGTGCAGTGTGCATAGGAATTTGTTCATAGTTTTTTTTTAAACTATAGTCCGGCCCTCCAACGGTCTGAGGGACAGTGAACTGGCCCCCTGTTTAAAAAGTTTGAGGACCTCTGCTCTAAAGGGAAGTGAGGTGGCTCAGGTTACCTGGGCCCCTGCTCAGAGGGTGGGATGTAAGGCTGTGGCCGCACTTGATGGCCCAGAAGGGGCTGCACTGAGAGAGAAAAAGCCTCCATCAACCTGAGCCCGGTTAGAAGCATGTCCCTCTGCTTCTCCTGGGGGGACGCGTGTCTAGCTGCCCAGGATATAACCTTAAAGAAGCAGCGTTCGTCGTTGTCCCCACAAAGGAACCTGGGGCAGCCCAGACCTTGGAAGCAAGGTCACCCAAGCCCTGCCTGACCCTTCGGGGCGATCCTGCTTCTCCCACCGTGGGCGAGGAGGCTCTGCTGTTCCAGGCCCACGGGCTCATGCAAACTTGGGGGGAGGGGCAGGGCGGGGAAAGAAAGCTGCCACACACCTGAGGCTGCTGCACCCTGCCTGCTTTCTCCTGCTGACCGCCCCCCCGCCCCCTCCTCCCCGCCCCCCCCCCCCCCCACACACACACACACGTGGTCCGGTCATGTCTGGGTCTGAATCTGGCATGAGCTCCTAAAAGCTCCGGACTGTGGAAGCTGCTTTGTCACCAGTGCTTGCCGTCCAACAGAAACACACCTGGCCTGGGTGACCTTGGAAAGGCACTGCGTGACCTTGGAAAGGTACTGAGTGTCTCTGTGCCTCCATCTCACTTCCCTCCACGAGGACGTAGGCCCTTCCCCTACACAACTCTGTGTGTGAGGAACAACGCGGACACACAGCCTGGCACGCGGCAGGCTTTCAACTCGAGTCTGCTGACCCATGTGATGCCGACGTGTGCACGCGCGCACACACACACACACACACACACACACACACACGAGCAGGGACGAGCTCAGCACTCACTCAGTGAGCTAGGGAGAGAGACTGCCTCTGAGCTAAGCATGGCAACCCAGGCAGTGTTATGCCGGAAGCCAGAAAGCGTATCTGGTCCTGGCACTGGTGTGACCTTAAGCCTCGTAGTTTCTGGTCCCAAGTTTCCTCATCAGCCAAATTTCCTAATTTTCCAAACTGTACTTTCTGCCTAGTGCGGGCTGAACGGGTAAATGCAATCTCTCGGAGGCCAGCTGTCATCAGGCCCGGGGCCTGGAGGAGCTGAAATGGCCTCCTGTGGCCCCTTCCCTCGCCCAGCGGGGTTTTCCTGCCCGTGCGCTCACCTGGGGGCCGGGTTCCCCTTTGCTTCGCACTCGATCAGGATGTTATCGCGGGGATCCACAATGTGGTCCTTCACGGACTGCTTGGTGATGGTCGGGGGCTGGGACACTGCAACAGGGCAGACGGCAGGCGGTCAGGCTGCAGGAACCTGCCGGGTCCCTGGCTCGGAGAACGGCTGGAAGTAAGAGCTTCGGAAACCACACAGAAAAGCAAGCCAGCAGGGTGGGCAGGGCCCCATCCAGAGAGCGCGGGGAAGGGATGCGGGTCAGATACCCATTAAGAAGAATCCCTTTATGATGTCCCCGTATCCCCGTGAGAAACTGAAGGCCAGGCTTCTGTTGGACCCACTCTTCTGTCCAATGCTTAAGACAATGTCAATGTTTGTTGAATGAATATAGGAACAAAAAGCAGCTAGATTTTCAGAACTTGGTGGCTGTGATGGTTCTGAGCCCTGGAGGGTCAACAGATGGCCAACCTGTGGCCAGGATGGAGCTGAAAGAGGCTTTAGTTCCCAGAGAATTTCCCAGGGACTTGTCTGCAGGCCAGAGAGCATCTCCTCCCTCCCGGTCCTGAGCTGCACTTCTCCGGGGGCTCCCGTGCCAGCCGCCCGAGGACAGGAAGCACGGCCCTTCTCACCCGCCTGCCTTTCATAGGCTGAGCCTCTCCCGGGTGGTAAGGGGCCTCACCACAGAGCGCTGGTGTCAGGAAGCCGCAGCAGGCAGGGCGGAGAGGCCAAGGATCCCGGCGGCGTGCCCTCACCTGGCCTCCGTCCGCCCACCTTCCTGCCCTCCTACCCCCCAGAGGCAAAGGTGCAGAGAGGCGCCCGGGGACTTACGCTCGTTCTGAATGCTGGCTGTTAGTCCGGTGGGTTAGCATTGTGAGGGGAGAGAAGAAGACATCAGTTATCACACAAGACCAGTCGCCAGGTGTCCTCAGGGCCCAGCACGCAGGGAGGAGGGAGACGTGGGGGCGGGGGGGCGGGGGGAGGGAGGGCACTGTGCCTGGGTTCTCTCCTGCCAGCTGCAGAGCTCAGTGGAGGAGCCACGCTGGAGTGCGGGCACCCAGCAGGTGCTTCATGGGGAAGGCGATGCCTCCCCCGAGACTAAACCCCGCGGTGGAGCAGAAAGACCCGCTTCTGACAAACGACGGTGCCACCAGGTGAGGCCAAACGTTGAAAGTGGCAGCTGCTCCTAAGAGGCTGGGCTCTGAAGATGCCACCCACCACCTCTAGGTGCTCCTCGGCCAACCGTGACCAGGTGAGGCCGCGTGCCAGGGAAGGGGTGGAACCACTGCTACAGGACAGAGCCCCCAGGGCCCAGCGAGGCCCACGGACCCACTCCCCCATGCCCCTCGCTCTCTCACACACGAAAGCACCGTCTTCCCTCATCGTCTCCTCCTTTGCCGGCCTCTGGACCTCTCTAGGGACGGATGAATGGTGGGTGCCCTGCTCCCGGCAGAAGCCCCCTGCCCTGCGGAAATCCCGCTTCTGAACCTCTGCGGGTGAAGCAGGGCCCAGCACGCCCCTCCCTGCTTTTTACCAAAGAGACAAAAGGGCCGGTGGCCACCCCTGAGATGCCCGGGTACAGGCGTGTATGTTTCTCACACGTTGACAAGCACTGGGGGGGATGTTAACATGCAGGTTCTGATTTGGCAGATCTTGCATTTCTCCCCAGCAGCCAAGCGGTGGGCTGTGGACCGCGATTTAAATACAGGGTTTTAGACGGTATATTCTTGGCGGGGACAAGGTCTTGGTTGAAATTTGTCCGCAGAAAGCAGCACCCCTGTCGCTGTAACTTTTAGAGAGATCTTTCCCCCGTGATTACATCAGAAAAGACTACGCCTGTCCCATTGCACGCGCGCGTGTGGATGTCAGCGTGGTGCCGACTCGTTCCGTTCCGAGGGCATGCTTCCTGGGAGAAGCGGAGGCGGCTGCTGAGCCATGGTGACCATATGAGACGGGGACGAGGAGTTCGGGGACTCAGAAGGGGGCAGTCGCTCAGAGAGGCAGAGGCAGAGTTAAGACGGGACCAAGAGCTGCAGAAAGAGTCACAGGAGAGAAGATAGGCACCAGAGAGGGGAGGTGGCGGGTGGCAGGAACGGTGACCTACTGTACACCCTACTGCACACGCTATCAGGGAGTGGAAGTCTTGAGAGCAAGACCCACGAAAAGGTTCAGAGTAATTCTTTCAAGTGGCCCGGGTTTGTGTGGCCTGCTCGGGCACAGAAGAGGAATTCCGTCTGGCCCCCTGGGTAGGAAACAATAAGAAATGAAACACCTGGTTGGGGGGGGGGGGAGCAGAAGTCTATGGATTGTAAACGTGTGCTCTGTGGAGCTCCCCATGAGCAGCTTCACCTGCAGGGGGTGTTCTGGAAGGACTGAAAGCAGTGGGGCTGGTTTTGGACGGTGTGTCCTCTCACGGGGGCGTGGGAGGTTGGGAGAAGGGGCCACTTCCAGGAGAAGCAGGGCTGACACCTGACCCACCCCTTTGACCACAGCCCAGGCCCCTGGTTTATCATCTCGAGACAGTTGGTGTCTCCTGGGTCCTCACTCACAGGTGAAGGCTCTGGCCTCACCCAGGATGGGAAGCCGACAAAGGCTCTGCTTTGCCCGGTGGGCTTCGCGCCTCTCTTTGATCAACTCCAATGCTGGTTCAGTGGGAAGACCCCTAGACGTTCTCCAGGGAGTCAGATCCAGGGGAGGGAAGTCCTTGGTCAAGATCGCCCAGGAAGTCTGTCTCAGGACGGGGGGTGAGAACCAACTCTTCTGCTGCCTGACCCAGAGCTCCTGGCACAGACCCAGCCTTGGCCCGATGGGGCCTCGGCCTCTGTTCTCCTTGACATTCTGGACAAAGGTAAGTCAGAGGGAAGGCCTTGAGGGAGAAGAGACTCACGGGGCAGTTAGAGCTGCCGGGATACGTAGACCAGGCAGCTCTACTGTGCCCCGGCCCCACACTGAAATCAGGCCAGGGCCTTCTTGAGAAGCTACTTGCCTCAAGAGGTAATGACATCTGCGGCCACACTGTGCCACCAAAGACTTTATTACAGGGACACAACCGACCCAGAAGACAAGCTGCCACAGGGAGAAGACAGTGGGGACCGCCTGCCTAGTCCTGTGCCCCCCTGCCCCTCCTGCCCCGTTCTCCATCCTGTGTCACACCACCTGCCCTTCTCTCCTACAGAACTTGTTGGATGACGACTATAGAGTGGAGAATACATTTGTTCTTTTGGCTCCCAAGACGGAGGAAAATCTTCCAACAGATTCTGCAGGGGGGGAGGCAGATGCGGCCCAGTATTCATGCACCCCTTTTCTTTCCCTGACTCTGATCTGTCACCTCTGGGCTCATCCCTCGGAGGATGGAGTGAGTGTGAGTGAGTGTGAGTGTTGAGCCCTCCTGCAGCACCGTTTGGGATGATGGTGAGGAGTACCACGTCTCTGCCCTCCTCTGCGGGTTCCTGGGAGAAAAACGCTGAGTGCCCTGATGTGGGGAGGGAGACGGGGAAGCTGCCAGCAGACTCACTTTTTGGCAAGCCCTCTTTGGCTGTGAGGTGACTCTTTGCTTTCTTCAAAGGTCACACTGTCCTTGAGGCTGGGGAGGGGAGGGGGTGAGTGTGACTCCGCTGGCAGAGTGGTGGTGACTGGAGGCTGGGCACTTCAATGAGGGGCTGTGTAGCAGCCCAGGGCTCTGTTCCTGGAAGCCTGCTGTACCCAAACCCCCCGAGCAGAAGCAATGCCCTATCCTCCTGTAAGAAAATGCCCCCGAAGAGGCAAGGGCGCAGAAGGGCACACCTGGCAGGGCAGCCTCTGGCCTGAACCCTCACACTCCCCCTACCCCCAACTCACAGGGAAAGTGAAGTGCCTAATCTTAGGCTGTCCCCATGTCCTGGCTATTGGGAAGAATGCCACAAGGAAGAGGGGGTGCCGATATCTCCTGCCTTAAGCCACAACATGGATGGGCCTGGAGGGCATTATGCTAAGTGAAAGAAGCCAGACAGAGAAAGACACATCCTGTATGTTCTCACTTATATGTGGAATCTAAAAAAGTCAAACTCAAGGAACGGAATAGAATGGTGGCTGCCAAGGTCTAGGGGGTGAGCGATATTGGTCAGAAGGTACACATTTCCAGCTATAAGACGGATACATTCTGGGAATCTAATTTACAGCATGGCAACTCTAATGAACAATATAGGCATACCTCAGAGGGGGTTCATTCCAGACCACCACGAAAAAGCCAATATTGCAATAAAGTGAATCACAGGAAGTTTTTGGTTTCCTAGTGCATATAAAAAGTGATTACACTATTCTAGAGTCTAAGTGTGCAATAGCATTATGTCTAAAAACAATGTACATAGCTTAATTAAAAAAATAACATGTTGTTGAAAAAATGCAAACCATCACCGGAGCCTTCAAGGGTCTTCTTGCCTTGACGTTGATGGCTGCTGAATGATCAAGGTGGTGTTTGCTGTAGGCTGGGTGACTGTGGGAATTTCTTAAAATAAGACGACAATAAAGTCTGCCGCATCGATGGATTCTTCTTTTCACTAACAATTTCTCGTAGCATGCGATGCTGTTTGATAGCATTTTACCCACAGAACTGCTTTCAAAACTGGAGTCAGTCCTCTCAACCCCTGCTGCTGCTTTAGCAACAGGTTTATGCGACATTCTAAATCCTTTGTTGTCGTTTCAACAATCTTCATAGCACCGTCACCAGGAGTAGATCCCATCTCAGAAAATCCCTTTCCTTGCTCATCCATGAGAAGCAAATCCTCACCCTTTAAAGTTTGATCATGAGATCGCAGCAATTCAGTCACACCTTCAGGTTCTACTTCTAATTCTAGTTCTTTGTTGTTTCCACCCCATCCACAGGTACATCCTCCACTGAAGCCTTGAACCCCCTCAAAGTCATCCAGGAGGGGTGGAATCAACTTCTTCCAAACTCCTGTTAATGTTGATATTCTGACCTCTTCCCACGAATCATGAATGTCCTTAATAACTTCTAGAATGGTGAATCCATTTACTTTGCCCAGATCCACCAGAGAATCACTATGTATGGGATTTATAGCCTTACAAAATGCATTCCTTAAATAATAAGAGTTGAAAGTGAAAAGTATTCCTTGATCCATGGGCAGCAGAATGGATGATGTATTAGCAATCATGAAAATAACATTAATCTCCTTGTATATCTCCATCAGGGCTCTTGGGTTCATTGTCAATGAGCAGTAATATTTCAAAAGGAATTTTTTTTTTTTTCCCTGAGCAGTAGGGTGCAAAAGTGGGCTTAAAATATTTCATAAACCATGCTATAAAGAGATGTGCTGTCACCAAGTATTTGTTGCTCCATTTATGGAGCACAGTCAGGGTAGATTTGGTATAATTCTTAATGGCCCTAGGATTTTTGGAATAGCAAATGAGCACTGGCTTCACCTTAAAGTCACCAGCTGCATTAGCCCCTAACAAGAGAGCCAGCCTGTCCTTTGAAGCTTTTAAGCCAGGCATTGACTTCTCCCCTTATAAAAGTCCTGGGTGACAGCATCTTCCAATAGCAGGCTGCTTAATCTACACGGAAGATCTGTTGTTTAGTGCAACCATCTTTGTTCGTTATCTTGGCTAGGTCTCCTGGATAACTGGTTGTGGCTTCTACATCCGCACCTGCTGCTTCACCTTGCGCTTTTATATTATGAAGACAGTCTTTCCCTAAAACGTATGAACCTAACTGTGCTAGCTCCAAACGTGTTGTCTGCAGCTTCCTCACCTCTCTCAGCCTTCATAGAATTGGACAGAGTCAGGGCCTTGCTCTGGATTAGGCTTTGACTTAAGGGAATGTGGCTGGTTTGATCTTCCAGCCAGGCCACCAAAACATGCTCCACATCAGCGAGAGGCTGTTTTGCGTTCTTATCATACGTGTGTTCACGGGAGTAGCGCTTTTCCCTTCCTTCAAGAATCTTTCCTTTGCATCCACAACTTGGCTCTGCAGCACAAGAGGCCCCGCTTTCGGCCTGTCTTGACTTTGGATGTGCCTTCCTCACTGAGCTCAATCATTTCTAGCTTTTGATGTGAAGTGAGAGACGTGCGACTCTTCCTTTCACTTGAACACATTGAGGCCATAGTAAGGTTACTGATTGGCCTAATTGAAGCACTGTTGTGTCTCAGGGAAGCCGTGGTGCAGTCAGAGCACATGCAACATTTATCAATTAAGTTTGCCATGGAATATGGGCACGATTTGTGGTGCCCCAAGATGGCTTCAATAGTAACACCAAAGGTCACTAATCACAGATCACCATAACAAACATAACAATAATGGAAAAGTTTGAAATACTGCAAGGATGACCACAATGGGACTCAGAGGCCCAAAGTGAACAAATGCTGTTGGAAAAATGGTACCAGCAGACTTGTTCAAGGCGGGGTTGCCACACACCTTCGATCTGTAAGGAACGCAGCATCTGTGAAGCACAATAAATGAGGTTGCCTGTACTACATTATACTTGAAAGTTGTTAAGAGAGTAGACCTTATAAGTCATCGCCACACACACACACAATGGTAATCACATGAGGGGATGGATGTGTTAACTAACCGTACTGTGACTATCATTACGTCATTTACACATGTAGCAAATCATAAAGTTGTACTTCTTAAACTTACAGATGTTATATATCAACTAGAGGCCCGACTGGGGGTGGGGGTGGTTCCCTCAGCCCAGCCTGCCCCCCTCTCACAGTCTGGGAGCCTTCATGGGATGTCCCACGGGGAGCAGGCCTAAGCCACAGTCTGGCCTCCCTCTGTGAGAGGTGACCGGTTGATCAGGGGAAGGCACCGCCCCCATCACCCCTCACTGCTGCTGCCTCTGGCCTCCCTCTACGGGAGGTGACCTGGCTGATCAGGAGAAGGCGACACCCCCATCACACCGCTGCTGCTGCCACTGCCGGCCGCCGCGGCTACCTGAACCTCGGCCCTCACAGCCACCACGGCTGCCTGAGCCTCAGCCTGACCTCGCAGCAGCAGCAGCAGCCGCCATCCGCAGCTGCGGCTTTGTCCAGTTTAATCAGTATATTACCCTTTTATTAGTATAGATAATACCTCAATAAAGCTGGGTGGGAAAAGGAATAACTGATCTTTCCCCAGCCTCTTCCACTGGGCGAGAAGGATGAATGCAGATCATCTGGGAAGGGGGAGGGGGGAAAGGGTTGTAGGGGACCTCTCCCCAGGGCAACTGGAGGGCTTGCCTTTCTCTTGTCCTGTGTTCGGCTTTTGTAGACTCATTCTGGAGAATTCACTATGGCAACTGTGCCCGCAGTCACCAGGGAGGTGCA
This sequence comes from Cnephaeus nilssonii, assembly GCF_951640355.1. Lineage (NCBI taxonomy): Eukaryota > Metazoa > Chordata > Mammalia > Chiroptera > Vespertilionidae > Cnephaeus > Cnephaeus nilssonii. The sequence continues at coordinate 35,658,396 of NC_137092.1, forward strand.
TGAGGCAGCGAGTTTCCTGAGACAGCCTGGCGCCCAGAATGTGTCGCGATGGACTCACCTCCTGGTTCAGAGGGGTGCTGTGGTCACATGCTGGCTCTGCCACTTACGAGCTGGAGAAACAGCTCTATTTCTCCCTACCTCAGACTTCTCACCTGTCAGCTAAGGACAACACATACTTCATGGATTTGCTGTGAGAATCACAGGACTCGATGCTGGAAGGTACTCAGCTCTCTGCTGGGCACTGCTACTCCGGGAAGTTCTAAGAACTGAAAGGAGGCAGGTTTGCTAGAGGTCAGTGTGGGGCATGTGCAGCACCAAATTGGGGGTCGTCCAGAAACCTGGGTTCTTCTTGCGACTCCATTACCCATCTGCTGTGTGACCCTGACCACGCGAGGGCCTGAGTTTCCGTGAACGGAACACAGAGAGGATGGACCTTCCAGGCAGGGGAGGGCAGGGCACTCCAGCTCTGGGCTCCGTCAGTGGTACTGGAAGAGACTGACAGCTCGGTCACCTGCCTGTGGCTTGGCAGAGCTCTAGAAACCCAGAGTCCTCGCCCAGATGTCAAGGCCATCTATTTATGGGTTCCCCTTGCAGGAACTCCTCACCTACCAGCCCCAGGGATCAAAGTGGCAGGTGAGGGAGGGAGGAGAAGCGGTGGAAGAGAAATGAGCCTTCACCACTTCCTTGATAACCAATTTCCTCAGCAGCCCCTCGTCTCCAGGGGGAGGGAGGGCCTATCGTGCTCCTTATTAGATTGTCTGCCGGGCCTGTTAATGAGAATCTCCTTGAGCCAGCTGTACAGATGGTCTCCATGGAACAGTTCCTCTCACAACTCCCCTGCCCCCATCCCTGAGTGTCTGTGTGTATGTGTGTGTACCGCTCCCCCACCCCCCCACACAAACACACATACTTGGGGCTACCGGGAGGACAGCAGGGGCCTTGTCCATCTTACTTCCGGGCCTACCCTATAGTTTCTCAGGCCTGCTCTCATCCAAAGTGCCCACTCCTCGTGGGCAGCTCCTATTGGTGAAGTGGGTGGGAGGGGCTGAGACACCTGCAACTCTTCTCGAAGCTCTGCTACCGCCAGGCCCCAGGGCCTGGCTCTGGAGAGCTCCGTGGAGATTTCTTGGAGGCTCTGTAACTCTCCCACCCCTCCCCAGACATCTGTCATCTGGAGAGAGCCCAAGTCAACATTGGCATCATGCGGGCTCCATCTATTCCTGGAATCAGGGGACAGGGCACGGAGGTGGTGTGCCCACGTCTCAGCACGGGGATGCAAGACGTCCTGACAGGAGTGTCAGGGCTGTGGCGAAGGCGGTGGGTGCACCTGGAAATGCAGGGCCGAGGAGCATGGCTGCCAGTCAGTGGGCCATCAAGAACGTACCACAGATACGGCTGGTGGCGACACCGTGAGTTCAGCACGCCACGCCCCTGACTTTGTGATTCCGAGGGCCAAGTGATGCCCCGCCCATAAGGAAGCAGAACGGCATGGATTTTACTTTCCAACTCTGCTGTGGGAGAGCTGGACGCAGCAGGAATCAGTGCCTGGTTCTCCCACAGTGGCATTCTAATGGGCTCTATTTCAGTGTCTCATGCAGCCACAGTCGTCTGCAAAATAAGCCCCTTCCCAACCCGCTCCCAGCCACCCGTCCTCCTGGTCAGTCCAGCCGAGAGGGCCTGGAGGATCCAGCTCAGAAATGAGGCAAATAACCACCCACTCACTTGGTCCCTTTGATGGGCAAGTGAAGACCACGAGGACACTCAGATGTCCAAACTGCCACTTCTAGTCCTGCTCCTCAGCAGGCTCCAGGCAGTGGAGACAGTGGAGACCGCTGCAGACTCACAGTCTCACTCTCCAAAGCACCAGCCCGCCTGCTTCCATTTTTGGGAAACCCAGCTCTTTCCCTCTTACCCCCCAACCTTCTGCAGAAGTGGGTCTTAACTTCCCTCTGCCCCGAATTGGGAGATTAAAAGACGAAGGAGAACTCACGATCCATAGGAATCTCGATGGCCCCGCCAAGGCCGAGGAGGCAGAGGAGGACGGCTGCGTGGACCCAGGGTGGTGGCTGCGGCCTGGCCATCCTCAGCGCTGAGCCCCGCTCCCCGTTCCCCGGCCGGCGGGGTCTTGCTGCTTCCAGCTGCTCTGACTCAGCCTCCCAGACAGAGCTCAGCTGTGGAAAGAAATACGACAAGTGAGTTATTTCTTAAACTCGTGGTTTGTTCTAGCAATCCTACAGGGCCGGAAGGATGCAAAGGTCCCCTTGGTCACAGACCACTGTTCTAAAATAGGGCTTCTTGCCCTAACCGGTTTGGCTCCATGGATAGAGCGTCGGCCTGTGGACTGAAGGGTCCCAGGTTCGATTCCGGTCAAGGGCATGTACCTTAGTTGCAAGCACATCCCCAGTACAGAGTGTCCAGGAGGCAGCTGATCGATGTTTCTCTCTCATCGATGTTTCTAACTCTCTATCCCTCTCCTCTCCTCTCTGCAAAAAATCAATAAAATATATTATAATAAGTAAATAAATAAAATAGGGCTTCTTAACTGTGCACTACTGACATTGGGACCCAATAATTCTTTGTGTGGGAACAGTCTTAGGTACTGTAAGATGTATAGCAGCATCCCGGCCTCTACCCAAGAGATGCCAGCAGAGCCCACTTCTCCCACCGATCAAAAATGTCTCTAGACATTGCCAAGTGTCCCCTGGGGGACAAAACCACCCCGAGTTGAGAACCATTGTTCTAGAAGGAAGGGCAACTCTGGATAGAACGGTCCTGAAAACAAGGACCCAGAGTCCTAGCACAGATGTCGAGGCCCTCTATTTCCTAGTATGGGTTCACCTTGCAGGAACTCCTCACCTCCAGTACCACCGGTGGAGCCCCGAGCTGGAGTGCCCTGCCCTCCCCAGCCTGGAGGGTCCATCCTCTCTGTGTTCCGTTCACGGAAACTCAGGCCCTCGCGTGGTCACAGCAGGTGGGTAACGGAGTCGCAAGAAGAACCCAGGTCTCTGGACGACCCCCAATTTGGTGCTGCACATGCCCCACACTAGCAAACCTGCCTCACTTAACAGACCTGGCAGCAGAATCCCATTGGCCCAGCACCTGGAAAATGCCATAAACCTGTCCAGCAATAAACGCACCAATCTCACAGCTCCTCTGAACCACCCGTGCTGAGTGGGTCTGTGTTTGAGTGTTTGGGGTAGGGGCCCAGCGATAAGATCACACTGATGTCCTGTGATCCAGGGAGGGGGACAAGGTGAAGGTGGCAGCCCTGGGGGTCAGGGGTTAGATAGGTGAAACTTGGTTGCTCAAAGGACTTTTTTTTATTGTTGTTAATTCTCACACAAGGACATTTTTTCTCTCATTGATTTTTCAGAGACAGTGGAAGGAAGGGAAGTAGGGGGTGGGGAAGAGAGAAATATCAATGTGAGAGAGACACATTGGTTGGTTGCCTCCTGCACATGCCCCGACTAAGGCTGGGGATGGAACCTGCAACCCGGGTATGTGCCCTTGACCAGGATTCAAACCCGAGACCCTTCAGTGCATGAGCCGACACCCTAACCACTGAGTCACACCGGCCAGGGCGCCCAAAGGACTTTTAAAAAAGTGCATGCTTTCTGCAGATACTGTGTGCAGCTGAGGTGTGGCGGCCCCTGACGTGTCCCTTGAGAGGTACTGGCAGTGCTGAGATGATGGCCCAGGAAAAGGGGGGTGCAGGGGGGCTGATAGAATGAGCAACATTACGCTAGCCCAAGGTTTACATCCTCAAACAAATCATTCCAGAGCCGAGAGGCGCAGGGGGTGAACGTGGCGGCCCGAGGAGCCTAAAGTGGGTCCTTAAGAGACAAACCTTCTCCTTCCTCCTGAGGGATAAGATCAAGAATGACCTACAGCTGACCCTCAGATGCAGAGCTTTAAGATTACCGAGGTTTTGAAACACAAGTCTTAAAAAACTGGTCCAGTTTGCTGTTCCACCATGAGGTCGGGTCAAACAGGATGAGAGCAGGTTTCCGCAGAATGCTTCCCGCTTTCGTGGACCAACAGCCACCTACCAAAATGGATACACGTCTGTCCTCCTACTTGGCAGCAACTTGAAGCCTGCTCTCATCTGTGTGCCCACCATCTCCCACCTCCCCCCACTGAGGGTGTGGGGGGAGGAGCAGGGGGCAGGGCCCCAGGGCTTCTCCCAGGAGACAAGGTCACGTTTCTGAAGACCCGGAGGCTGAGGTGCCCCCCGCTGTGCCAGAACTGGGGTGGGGGTGGCGGTGGGGTGGGGACCTAAAGGATCCTGACTCAGATTTCAGCAGTTTCTCTCCTGGAAGCTGGGCCAGCACCAGCCCCAACCTCAGGTATATTTCCGGGCTCCCTCCCTCTCCCCCTTCCCATTGCTCCCCCCTTAGTGTTGGTCACCATCGTTTCATGCCAGTCTCTGCAGAAAGACATCAGCGGTCTCCCCGCTTCTACTCTTGCCCCTCTGACTCATTCTCCACCCACACCCAGAGTGGTCATCGCTCAAGGGCAAATGTAAATCCTCTGCCACTCCCCTAGTCAAACTCACAGGCTCACGACTGCCTGAAAGTTAGAGCGGGGGGAGGGGGGGCGGGGGGGGGTCCCTGGCATGGCTCAGAGGCCCCGAATGACAGCCCCCGCGGCACTCTCATCTCTCACCTCCTCCCCTGCGTCTACGGGGCTTCTACCAGGTCTCCGCGGGCATCGCGCACTGTCGTGCTGACTGACTGCTGCACAGATTAACGTCTGTCTAGACTGCTCTTCGAACCTGCCCTTTCTCAGTAGGATTTGCCAGGTATGACTTATGTGCCCCTTGTCTGCACTCCTGAACACCACTATGCCCCCCCCCCCCACCCCATCAAAGCACTTGTCACTTAGTATTCTTTCCAGGAGCCACTCTGTATCCCCCCATAAAAAGGCTCTAAAGGGAGGTGCCTGATCTTGGTTATTCCTAGACGCTCACGTAGTGCCTAAACCAGTGGTCAGCAAACTCATTAGTCCACAGAGCCAAATATCAACAGTACAACGATTGAAATTTCTTTTGAGAGCCGAAAACTGACTTCTGCGCACGGGCCACGAAGTTTCAATCGCACTGTATGTGCGCGCCCGCACGTGGTATTTTGTGGAAGAGCCACACTCAAGGGGCCAAAGAGCCGCATGTGGCTCGCGAGGCGCAGTTTGCCGACCACTGGCCTAAACCATAGCGGGCACTCAAAAATATGTGATGGATGGATGGAGGAAAAATGGACACGTGACTGACGGATGAAGTAAACCACTTAGATCATGTGTGTTGTAGAAACCTCATGTTCCCCCAGAAAACCACCAGGTGGTACAGGAGAGCACATACTGTGGGCCCTTGCAGCATCCTGTGGAGGAAGACTCTCCCTCCCTACACAGGCATGCGCTCTGGCTGGGGAGCCACTCAGCTGGAGGAGGGCAAATAAGTAGAAAGTCTCCCAGGGAGGGACCCTCTGGCTAAGAGGCATCTCAGGAGGTCTCCCGTTCTTCCTCCTGACTCTCTCAGACGGTCCTTTTGCCATCTCAGAAAGTCTGCTGCCTCCTCTCTCGACTCCCACCTCTCCGAAGGCCAGGCCCAGGTTACCCAGCTGAAATCTCAGTGCTGAGAGAAGCAGCCCGCCTTCAGGGAGGACAGTGGGATGGCTCCAGCCTCGGCTCCGTGACCGCCAGGGAGCTGCCAAGCAGTCGGAGTGATGGGGAGAGGGATACCTTATTCTGGGAATCTCCATGGAAAAAGGAAGCCAGAAGCTATTCATTAACCAGAAACACATTGGGGGGGGGGGGGGGGAGTCCAATTATTTAGGGTGCTTTTAACTCACAATTTAAAATCACAGCAGAAAAAGAACAGAGTCAATCACATTTAGCTGTTTGACAATTCTCCCTGGGATCCATTTTCTCCCAATAAATTCTTAAAAGTGGAGAGAATTTAAGAATTATTTAGCTTTATGCTTTTCAGATGAGGAAACGGGAGTCCGGAAAGGGACAGGGTTTGCTCGAGGTTACACAGCTGGTTAGTGAAAAAGCGAGGAAAAGAACCCAGGTCTCCTGACTTCTACCCAGGGTCCCCCGCCGCCCCCCAATTTCCCTAGTAAAGTTACTATTTAAAAAAGAAATATATATTTTGGCAGTTCCTCAAAATATTAATTACCATATGAGCCTGTATTTCTACTCCTAGGCATATACCCCCAAAGAATTAAAAACAGGTTCTCAAACAAGTCTGTGTGCACACATGTTCACACCAGCATCATTCACAATAGCCAAAGGGTGGGAACAGCCCAAAGACGGGAGAATAAATCAACACAATGCATTATTTATGTAGCGTGACATAGTACTCAGACATAGAAAAAAATGTTCTGATACATGCTACCATGTGGATGACCCCTGAGGGCATGATGCTCTCTGAGAGAATGATTTCATTTATAAGAAATATCCTAGTAGGTAAATCCATAGAGACGGGACACAGAGTGGTGGTTACCAGAGGCAGAGGGGAGGAGGGTGGGTAGGTACAGGGTTTCCTTTTGGCATTACGATAATGTTTGGGACCAGACAGAGGTGATGGCTGCACACATTGTGAATATACTAAACTAGAGGCCCGGTGCATGAAATCGTGCATGGATAGGGTCTCTAGGCCTAGCCTGTGATTAGGGCCATCTTTCCCTGTTCGCCAGTCCCCAGTCCCGCCCTGCCGCCACCACCCACCCCGGTTCCCCATTCACCATCCAGCAATCAGAGCCTGCGGGCTGGTGGGGGTGGTGGGGGGGACCGAGAAGTGGTCAATGCACCTCATAGGGACTGGTTGAGCGATTGTTCTGGTCATTATGCTGTTATGGTCGCTGGGCTTTTATTATATAGGATGTCCCTGAATTGTTCACTTTAAAATGGTTAATTTTATGATATGTGAATTTTGCCTTAATAATAAAGAAATATGTATATAGCATTGATCTTCAAAATGTGCTCATAAAGATGAAGAACAGAGGATGAGGAGGGTGGCTTATTCCACACAGTCATATAGGTGCCCTCAGTGTCCCAAGCCGGGTCCACTCAGCCTATCTTGTACGTAGCTTGCAGTCCTTCCTGTACGTTCTAAGGAAATTTCCTTCCAGGTCGAGAAAAGGAGAGTCAACAGCTGTCTGGGCACAGGGGTTCTGGGGCTGTGCACAAAGAACCCAATGCAGAGGGGGGACCCTTTGGGTATTTATAACATCATTCTTGGGCCATACAAAATGATCAACTTAAACATTAGCCGGCTATATTGGGTCAAGCATTTAATTAACTCACCCCCAATGCCTTGGCAGGGCCAGACCCAATGATTTGGAGGGTCTTATACAGCCCGAGGGCCGGATGTTTCCTCTGGAACCTCTGTTATCTTACACGAGGATGCTTCTCACACTCAGGCAACCTCCTTGAACTGAAGGCCTTTAAAACTGTGAGAGATTCAAATGCGAAATGGCTGAGATGGGACCCAGAAAAGCCTGGGTGATGATCAACCATTTTGGGGGCCCTGTCAAGTCTGAGAGCACTGGCTGAGCAGCAAGGTGGCCTGGGTCTGAATCTGCTCCCCACCTAAGAGGTGGAGGCCTCGTATCGGACCTTAGGAGGCCTGCATTTCTCATCTGGAAAGGGCGGGTACCACAGCACTATCGCAGAGGCCTGCTGTGATGACGTAGAATACAATTTCTATAGACATCACTCAGCAAAGCGTGGGGTGCAGAGTAAAGGCTTAATAAGTTCTCACTGTTGCCAGTGAGTGGGCTTTGAACTTGCAGGGATGAAGGAAGGTTCTGGCTACTTAGATGTCATGACCAATAGCAACAGCAAGTTATAATCACCCATCCATCCCAGCCTACCTCTCTTTCTTTCCCTAGATTGGGGGCCCTTGGTGTTGATTCCACAAGCTGTCCCTGGTACATGGACAGCAGGCCCACAGCTCCCACAAGCTGTTGCCATCGGGAGCTCCCCACAGCCCCATTCTGGGCAGGCCGCGCTGGTAGTCACAGCACAACTGAAGTGATGGGGCGAAAGGGCTGGTGGCCCAGAGAGTGGCTCAGCTGCCAGCTCCATGTCCCCTGGAGCAGAACCGCCTTGGACTTTGGGGTGTCAGTCAGCGCACCATTCATCACCTAACAGATCTGGCAGCAGGCACTAGTCTAGAGCAGCAGTCGCCATCCGGTGGTCCGCGGACCACTGGCGGTCCGTGAGGTCCGAAAGGTTGGTGATCGCTGGTCTAGAGAACACACACGGGGACAGCAGAGGTTTCTTTGGTCCAATGGAGCTCACATGCCATCGGGGGAAGTCAGGAAAACAAACACTGAATGAAAAAATCAGGCAATCGGTGCAATGAAGAACCCACGATCCCCCTGCACAGATAGTCACAGCAGCGTTATCCATAGTTGCTGGAATTTGGAAGTAACAAGATGTCTTTCAGTAGGTGAGTGGATAGATAAATAAACTGTGGTGCATCACACAACGGAATATTATTCAGCACTAAAAAGAAATGAGCTATCAAGCCATGGAGGAACCTTACATGCATATGACTAAATGAAAGAAGGCAACCTGAGCCAGCCGGAGTGGCTCAGTTGGTTGAGCGTCCTCCTATGCACTGAAAGGTTGCTGGTTCAATTCCCGCTCAGGGCACACACCTGGGTTGTGGGTTTGCGAATGGGAGGCAACTGATCGATGCTTCTCTCTCACATCGTTGACTCTCTCTCCTTTCCTCTCTCTAAGCATGAACCTGAGTGAGGATTTTAAAAGAAGGCAATCTGGAAAGGCCACCTACTGTATGATTCCAGCTGTATGACATTCTGCAAAAGGCAAAACTATGCAGACAGTAAAAGACCAGTGGTTGCCAAGGGCTGGGAGGATGGAGGAATAGCAGAACACAGAGATTTTTAGGGCAGTGGAACTCTTCTGTATGATACCATAATGAAGGATGCATGTCGTTATACTGGTACGTTTGTCCAAACCCATAGAATGTACAATACCAAGAGTGAACCGTAACGTAAACTACGGTCTCCAGGTGATAATGGAGGGTCAGTGTAGGTTTATCAACTTAACAAACGTACCACTTGGATGGGGATATTGATAATGACTCGGCATGTGTGGGGTGGGAGGATATGGGAAATCTCTCAATTTTGCTCAAAGTGCTCTAAATAATCACATCTATTTTTTTTTAAAAGAAAAGAAACCACAATAGGGTGATGTGATAAAGGGAAGTGAATGGTTAAGGAAGGCCTCTGTGAGAAGGTGACCAGGAAGGAGCCATTGTGAAGATGGCTCAGAAAACCATGCCAGGCAGGGACCCGTGCTTATGCAGAGGCCGGGCGACAGGAAGCAGACGGAAACGAGCAAGGACCTGAAGCCAGTGTGGCTGGAGCGTGGGGGGCACGGGGCAAGTCAGGATCAGAGAGGGAGGCAGGGGCGGATCACAGAGGGCTTTGAGGGCCAATGTAAGGAGTTTAATTATATGCTAAGCAGGGTGTAAGTAGTGTGGTGTCTGTTTGGCTGCTCGATGGAGAGGGAGATGTGGGGGGCGGGCAGTGGAAGCAAGGGGGCCCTTTAGGAGGCTCTGCAGCCTCTGGGTTGAGGCCAGACCCTTAGCTTCCAATCCCAGAAATGTTTCCACCACTTCAGTGAAATCACTCAATGCAGCAGCCTCCTGGCCACCCTGGGCTGCACACAGTGTTCAGGGCGATGAGGAGGGAGCCGGAGGACTTCCTAATAATCTTTTAGTGCTGGGTTTTCACACTGGGTCCGGGGAGCAAGCAGGTGGGTTCTAGGAAGTGCCTCAGGGGTTTCCCCACTGGGGGCGGATGAGTTCTAGGAGGTGCCTCAGGGGAAGGAGGATTTGGGGAGGGAGGAGCAGGTGGGACTTAGGCCTCTCTGCCCCACTTCTCACCAGAGCTGCTTCACAGCCCCTGCTTTTACATTGGGGTTTTGCATACAGTTTTATTTTGAAGGATTCTATTAGTAAAACAAAGAACTGAAAACCGTTGTACAACAGTCTAAATTTTCCCATGCAGACCCTGCGCCCCAAGGCAATCATGCAACAGCAAGGCAGGGTGTGAGGAAGAGCACCCAGGCTCTTCTTATGAGGACACCAGCCCTATTGGATCAGTTTCCACCCCTCTGGTCTCATTTAACCTTAATCTCCTCCTTAAAGGCTCTATTTCCAAACACAGTCACATTGCAGGTTAGAGCTTCAACACAGGGATTTGGGGAGAGCCAATTCAATCAATAATTCTGCTGGGACTGCGGGAAAGTTGACCCTCTCTTCTGAAAAAGCCCCAGTGAGGAACTCCCATAAGGGGAGAGGATGGTGGGAGGCGGGGTCTCCCCAACGCTGCGAAGGCAGAGGAGACAGAGGAAGCCAGATCCTGCCTGTCGCTGAGTTACCGGTCTCTACCAGGCCACCAGTTCCCGAGCCAAGCTGTACTGGTGGACTTTTAAATCACATATGTGTTTACATTAACAATGCCCTTTGCTTTTTCGGCCGGTTGCAGTTGAGTTTCCTTTCACTTGCAACTGATTGCAACCTTGGCCATATTAGGACGACACTCTAACCAACTGAGCTACCTGACCAGGGCGAAAGTTTGTTTTTTTAAAGAGAGGTCCGGGCTTCCGATTTTACTCATCTAGTTCCCATTCCCTCCTCATCCAACCACACTCCAGCCCTGCTGCTGGCCCCCTGACGGCCAAACCCAGTGTTCTTAGCTTTCATCCCACCAGACCTCTTAGAGGCACTAACAGCTGGCAACCACTCCATCCACCCCTCCTAGCGCTGTTTCCTCCTGGGCCTCTGGCACACCACTCGGGGGCCCCCTCTTCTCTCTGGCTCTTCCAGCCGCCATGGCAGCCCTGGTCACAATGGTCCTCTTCTTCTGCCCGCTGTTCTCAGTGGCTCTGCAGGGGTCCGGTCCCCCCATCTCTATTCCCCAGCTCTGTTGGTGGCACTCACCCCGGTAATTTAAGGCAGATGTAGGGAATCTCTCTGAAATCCCGCCTCTTCTCATCCCCAGGCACCAAGGCCCTTGACTTCCCAGTGTCTCCCGTTCCCCCTCCCCACGCTCCCACCCGTCTAACCCTTGATACGTATCGAGTCGCATGGGCTACTGCCATCACTTCCCATCTGGTCTCCTTCCTACCCATCCCCTGTGTTGCCATTACAGTGATTTTTCTAAAGCCCCATCTGATCATGTCAGGGCCCCGCTGAAAGCTCCTTCATTATCACCCCATCAATCTGTGAAGATCAAACCCAAGCTCCCACGTGGACCATCAAAGGCTCTTGGAGATCAGGCTCCTGCAGGCCTCTCCAGCCCCATCCAAACCCTAAATGCTCCCTAATTGAATGGCATGTCATTTTCTAAGCAGGCCACTCCATTAACTATCTCCACACTTTACATGTGCCCACAAAGGCCTTCTCTCCTTGTCATGTGATTAGTTCCTACTCAATCTTCAAGACACCGCTGTTCAGACATCTTCTGCTCCGTGAGGAATTCCCTGTGCTCCCCGGGCCCACCCCACCCCAGCGGAGCTGAGTCCATCCCCAACTTGTACCTTAAACCTGCCTCCACACCTGGGGCTCTCAGCGCACTGTGATAAGACCAATGCCTAAAGTAAGGGTCGAAGCCCTTTTACATAACTATTTTAGGCCTGTGAGCCATACCGTGTCTGTCACAACTCCTGAACTTTATGATTGTAAAGTGAGAGCAGCCATGAACAGGAAGTGGGACTGCATACATTCCAGCAACACTTTATTTACAAAGCAGGCCGTGGGCTGGAGTGACTCCGTTTGCTTACCACTGGCTTAAACTCCCTCCCTCTTTGTGAAACCCTTGGGGCTCAGACCAGGCCCTGGTCATCCTTGTGTCCCCAGTGCTGGGCGTGGTCCTTGGCAGGGAATATGGATGGAATGGAAGATCCAAGTGAAGGTCTCAATCCTGCCACTCACTTTTTGTAAATTACTTGCTTTCCAAGTGGTTTGGTGTTTGTTTGTTTGTTTGTTTTTGAAACCTCAAAAATGAAACAAGTATTCCTGTTTTGCCTGCTTCAGGTGGATAAAATGGATAATGATGAGGTAAAGACAGATAAAGACGAGATCCAATGGTAACGCACAGGAACACAGAGCATGAAACAAATGCAGGCTTGACTATTCTGAGTGTAGTCCTTCCTGCGGAGCCCAAGTGACTCCACCCAGACTTTTGTTTGTTCCAAACGGCGCGTAAACGTAAGCCCAAGAGTGGGCCTGTGGTCTGCCCAGCAGGTGGCTGGTCTGGGGTTAGCCACAGGTCACCCTGCCCTACAGCATCCTCCTGCTCTGGGAGCGAAGTGCAGGGTGACCATGTCTCCTCTCACTGCCACGCCACTCGCCTTCTCCCAGATTCCGGATCTACAGCTGCCCTTGCACAGGTGTGAGAGAGCGAGTGTGAGACAGAAGGACGGCTTAACGGTCTCCGGGGGCTGGGATTTGAGGGGAGTTTCTGGGTTAGAACCAACAGGATCTGATGACTGACAGGCAGTGGATGAGAAGGATGGCATCAAAATTTCTAGGTTGGGCAAGTGAATTAGGATGATGCTAATAATTAACATAAAAACACAGAAAGGGGCCCAGCTGGCGTGCCTCAGTGGTTGAGCATCAACCTTATGAACCAAGAGGTCACGGTTCGATTCCTGTCAGGGCACATGCCCAAGTTTCAGGCTCAATCCCCAGTGTGGGGCATGCAGGAGGCAGCTGATTCTCTCTCATCATTGATGTTTCTATCTCTCTCTCCCTCTCCCTTTCTCTCTGAAATCAATAAAAAATATATTTTAAAAAATACAGAAAGGGGACGAACTCTGGTGGTGGTTGAGGTACAGGGAGATCATAACCCTGGAATTAAATGGGTTCAGTTTAAAATGCTCAGAGCCATGAACAGAACAGTTCTGCGGGTCCTCCGAGGCTGTGCTCCTGAACGAACGCCCAAGGACACAGCAGATGAGCCCGGTGGAGCCACATGCCAGCAATTAGTTCTCAGAATAAACGACCAAGCGCCTGGAATAGTACTACAGGCCCAACTAAGAAACACGTTCACACATCACTGCCACAGGGCATTGTGGGGGAACGGAGATCCTAAAGCCCAACGGAGCCAACGCAAAACGCAGGCCTTCTGCAAGACAAGAACAAAACACCGACAACGCGGCAGGGTTGCTGCTGAGAGCTGCCTGGAAGCAACCTGCTCAGAAATCAGAGAGGAGCTGAGACAAAGGAGGGCAGAGAGGGACATCAAAATGAGGAGTGGGGAAGGGCCAGGCGGGGAGATCTGAACAGCTCAGATGTGTCCCCCACGAGGCAGACAGGCAGGAGCAAACCCAGGACTCGGGTGTAAGGTATTTCTCAAGCAATCTGTTCCCAACACAAGCCGATTAACAGTAGCAAATGGTTTATACCAGTGGACGGTAAACTCATTAGTCAACAGAGCCAAATATCAACCGTACAACGATTGAAATTTCTTTTGAGAGCCAATTTTTTTAAACTTAAACTTCTTCTAACGCCACTTCTTCAAAATAGACTCGCCCAGGCCGTGGTATTTTGTGGAAGAGCCACGCTCAAGGGGCCAAAGAGCCGCATGTGGCTCGCGAGCCGCAGTTTGCCAACCACTGATTTATACGTAACTGGAAGTCAGAGTGGCTCAGGCTACCTCCATAATAGTCACACTCACTCACTTTCCATTTTCTTTCTTGAAGGCTAGAGAAAGAGCAGTGTGCCCTGGCGTGCCCACCCTCTATCCTATTCGTCCTGCAGAAAAGGGGAGCTGGCCTAAGGTGCAAACTCCAGTCTCTGCTCCCGCCTGTGACCAGGTGACCTGGCTCCCACCCCCTGCGGCCCGTCTCCCGCAGCATCTGCACGCGTATTTCAGCCTCCCATCACTCCCCAAACAGGCCACCTCCCCTTTGACCATCTTTGCTCCCCCTTTGCCTGGGCTGGAAATGTGAGTCCCTTCCTTCTCCACTGTGCCAATTCCCTTCCTCGCCAAGACCCTCCTGTGGCTGACCCAGCGTGCCCACACCCTCTGTCCCGGCGGGCATTTCCTTCTCCTGTGGGATTAGTTGTTCTCATGCCGTCTCCTGCCTCAGACTCTGAATTTCTTGAGCTCAGAGTCCGTGCCTTGCCTCTCTCTGTAGTGAGAAAGTATAATAAATATTCATGGGACGAGTGAACAGCCATCTCATCAGACACTTCCCATTACTGGGAGATATTTAGCCCATCAACAAATCAGTATATTAGGAGCCCTTGGTTAATAACGCACATGATAGAACTGTTGTTACAGTACAAGCATGAGGAGTAAACACCAGCTGTAACCTACACTGACAATATCTATTCAGCATCCTCTGGCGCAAACCCTGTCCCTGCTCGGCAGACACACTCCTCTCCTCTTCCTGAAATCCCTCCCTCGCTCCCGCTCTGACCTTCCTGTCTAACCAGGTCAGGGCCACCCAGTTTTCTCACCCTGCAGGCGGCTTCTCAGAATCCAGGGCTTCGGCTGCTCCTGGCACTGCCCCAGGACTGCCATCACCTCATGTCCCCCTCCCCTGTCCCTCATCCTGAGGGTCGCCGTTAGCTGCTCTGGGTTTTGAAATTCACTTTCAGAAGAGGGATGGTCTAGGCACGGGCACTATGGGGGGCCCTCCTCCCTCACCCTCCTCTTGCCCTCCGACATCCCTGCCCACCTCCCTCCATCTCTCATGCCGAGGAAGGATGCAACAGATGCTGACCCGAGCCTCCTCCACTGCCTCCGCTCACAGGCATCTGAAGATCGGGGAGGAGGGGGGTTCCTTGGAAACTCGAAATGCCTCCCATTGATGACCATTAGCCTGCCCCAAAGAGACCGAGTACCAAGCAAGGAGGGGAAAGACAGGGATCTCTGGAAGAGGGTAAGGCCAGGACAAGAAGCAGCAAGGAGCTCCCTGAATTTCTCTTCCGAGAGCATCTGCCAGAGAATTACGTCTCCCCAACCTCCCCTTCACCCCCATGAAATGAGCCGTGTCTCAGCATCTTTGAGAAAGTCTGTCTGCCCATGCAATCCTCCCACCTCTGCCCTCGAAGAGCCTTAACGGCACCGGCGCCGAAAGAATCTCCAGGGCACAAGGACTTGACAGCCAGGGAAGCACTCACCCGCCTGTGTCTAGTCCCTGCCCATGCCCAGGAGACACCCAGCTTCCTCGCCTGTGTGGGTGCGACCAGTTGTCTTCTGGGATTTTCCGAGAGCCAAGGAAACCTCGCCTAGGGGGTTTAACTCTCCCTTCCCCCTCCTCCCTTCTCAGGGTTGGAAGGGGGTGGTCTCCATCTGCTCTGTGGCTGTGCTTCAAGCTTGGCTCCTTTGCACTGCCATGGGGAGGGATCTGGGAGGAGTGAGGGGCTGTGTGTAACCAGTGACAGCAATCTGCTTGGTGGTGGTGGCAGGGGCACCCGGCAGGCCTGGCTCCTCCGCTCCGGCTCAGCTAAGTTGGGGGTCTCAGGAGTATGGGTGTATGTTGGAGGGGGGCGGGGGATGATATCAGGTGGCCCTGATTCCCACCTGAGGAGGAGGTGGAGGGGGGATTAGAGATTTGGCTGAAAACAGCTGTTTCCCCGCTCAATACCCAGAACTAATCTCTAGGTTGAAACCTGAGCCACTAGGCTATTGAGTTGAAGGTAAAGGGCAAGGAGGGAGGGGGTGGGGAAGAAGAAAGGGAAGGAGACCTTTCTATCAGGTGATCACCACGAATATCTAGTGTCCGGTCAGGTCCTGGCTCTCTAGGGGCACAAAACACTCACAGAGTGGCCAGGTATTCAAGACACAGGGTGGGCTGAGACCCCACACGAAGGCTGCGCCCATCGAAAAGCGCAGTCACTTCAGGGGTGGGAGGTCACGTGTCTCTGCCACGGCACAGAGCTGGACGCAGGGACACGCGCGCCCTTTTTCCTAACTGCGTGTATGGGTCTACCGCGAGGCTGCCAGCCGTCGGCTTGCAGTGCGCTGCCGGGCTGTTTCTTTACTTTTCCGCATTACAACACGGCTGCGATGCACACCCTGTGGGCACAGCCTGATGCAGGGGGGGAGTGGGTTGTTGCATCGCTCAGTCTCTCTGACCGCAGGCCAACTGGAGCCTGGCACATCTTATCCTGGCATAGCAAGGGAGCCTGCAGTATACAGGTGGCCTGATCCACAGCCTGGCCCTGGGCACGCTGCGAAGGACATGTCGGTGCACAATCCAGCCAGATTTCTAGGGTTCTTGGGGCTGTGCATTTCCTCATTACTATTGTTTGTTTTTTTAAAAAATATATTTTACTGATTTTTTACAGAGAGGAAGGGAGAGGGATAGAGAGTTAGAAACACTGATGAGAGAGAAACATCGATCAGCTACTTCCTGCACACCCCCTACTGGGGATGTGCCAGCAACCAAGGTACATGCCCTTGATCGGAATCAAACCTGGGACCCCTGAGTCCGCAGGCCGACGCTCTATCCACTGAGCCAAACCGGTTAGGGCCTCATTACTATTGTTTAATCATTCATCCCCCGAGGGGCCGGACGAGGAAACAGACAAGGAATGGAGACTCTCACATGTAGTCGGTGCGGCTACCGATTGGCTGATCTGACAGGCTGTGCAGGGCTGGCTTCAACTCCGTGCATGTCTGTGAATTTTCATTATTCAGGCTCCACTCAGAGGCCCTGCTCGTGATTAACTGAGTTCTCACCAGTCTCATTCCTGAGAAAGATGCGCAGGTAAGGATGATTGGAAAACACACCAGCAGTTAACGTGTAGGGTATGCAGACAGCTTCCACCTCAAAGTCATCAGCGAAAATGAAACAGACAGAAACAGACACAGGGAAAATCGGTCTGAGAGGAAGAGCAGGAAACGACCCCCACTTCCGGAGGAACTGGCCCCTGTGGGAAAAGGGGAGCCCCACCTCCAGCTCAAGATCCTCGCTTCTCCCCTGAGGGAGAAAGTTTCACAGTAATTACACGCATCTTTCTTCACAGCTGGGAGAGAGGGTGGTGACGCTCCCGCCCCTCTTCAAGGGGGTGGGAAAGACACCAGAAAGCAGCAGCTGCCTCCCAGGGTAGCAGCAGCTGCCTCCCAGGGCCGTCATTAAAGGGAAATGGCTCAGAGGAGCTGGAGGGGAAGTGACCATAATCCTCCGTGATGTGACAGGCCTCCAGGGGTGGGGCCTGAGAGTTGGGTAGGGTCAGAAGGAGGGACCCTGGAAGAGAGAAAGTGGAGACTGAAGGCAGAAGGCCAGGAACGGAGGCTTGGATTTCGTATAAAAAGACCGAGGAGTCCTCAAAAGGTGGCCCCCAGAGTTATCCCAGGGCCCACAATCCCACTCCTGCGTATTTACCCAAGAGAACTTATTAGTAACCATATGTCCACATGAAAACTTGTACACGAGTGTTCACAGCAGCATAATTGATAACAGCCCAAAAGTGGAAGCAACCCAATGCCCATCGATGGATGGATGAATAAATAAAATGTGACCTATCTAAATATTGGAATATTATCCAGCCATAAAAAGAATGAAATACTGCACCTGCTACAACATGTATGAACTTGAAAACATCGCGATAAGTGATGACACTGGATGATTCCATTTATGTAAAGGGTGAGGAGTAGGCAAGTCTGTAGAGCTAGAGAGTAGATTAGTGATTGCCTAGGGCTAGAGGAGACCAGGGTGGGGGAGGAGGGACTGCTAAAGGGAATGGGTTTTTGAGGGGGGAAGGTAAAGAAAATGTTCTAAAATTAAGTGTAGTGATGAATATGCTAAAAATCACAGAGTTGCACACTTAAATAGGTGAACTGTATGTGAATTATACCTCAATAAAGCTGTTGTTTAAAATATTAACGAGAAAAAAAAAAAGAATTACATTAGGACTTGGAAGACCTTGTCACGAAATTGTAAAACTTCAAACAGGAAAGTGAATTTCTTCCACCACGGCAGCCGTTCAAGAGCAGCAGCCACGGCTCTGTGCTCTCACGGCCGTGGCCTCAAAAGGGCCACAGGGACCAAGAAGGTGAGCAAGCTGGAGAGGCGGGGGGGGGGGGGGAGAGAGAGAGAGAGAGAAAGAGAGAGAGAGAGAGAGAGAGAGAAGAAAGAAAAGAAAGATAAAGGAAGACAAAACCAAAAGAATGGGGACACACATCCCAACCCAGAGGAAGGGAGAGGAGCTGACCAGGGTCCTGGCGGCCTGAGGGAGGGAGGCAGCAGCTGCTGAGCCCCATCCCCTCTGTGGGTAATAAAACCTTCTCAGATAAAAAGGGAAAGTGAATGATTACATTCATACATGCGGTTTCAAATGTTCAAAGGAATTTATGAACTCAGTGTAGTAATGGAATCAAACAAGTGATTGTTAAAATGTATGCGATTTATGAAGAGAATTGAAAAATCTGTCAGTTTAAATGAAAAGGTTTTGGGGTTTATTACTTTAATATATTGAATATTGATTTTTTTTAAAGGCCCAGAGCTAAGTTCTCATATGCCACCTGAGTAAGTCACACACTATACACGTCAGAATGCTGCAGGAAGAACAGCCCGAAACCAGTCTCTGGGCCTCCGTAGCTTCCTGATAAAGACGCCTGTGCTAACCCCAGCCATCTTTCTTTCAAGCCAGCTTCCTCACCCCAGGCACTGACCAAGGGGTTTTCAGGCCCCCTGAATGAGGCGTCCACTTAGAGTCAGGCCACTGTCCATCTGCTCACGATGTCACTCACACTAAGCTGCTTATTCCAGCCTCTTTTTGTGGGATTCCAAGCCTGGTTTCAATAGACTAAGGTTCTAAAGCCATTTGAAAACCATCCACTGAGCTAAAGCAGGAAAAAAATGAGGGGCAAGACTACAGGAGAAGCTTGGAGTGGGGGAGAGATGACCTTTACCCCTTACCCAGACCATGAACTTCTTTTATTTAAAGAAAGAATTTTTCTTTATATATATATATATATATATATATATATATATATATATATATATATATATATATTATTGAGGGAGAGGGAGAGAAAAATAGAAAAATCAATGATGAGAGAGAATCATTGACTGGCTGCCTCCTGCACACTACACACTGGGGATCAAGCCCACAACCCAGGCATGTGCCTTGGCTGAGAATCAAACCGTGACCTCTTGGTTCATAGGTCGGTGCTCAACCACTGAGCCATGCTGGCCGGGCGACCATGAGCTTCTCAAAGGTGAGTGTCTTCTACCTTTTTTCTGCGTCCTTCACAGGAGCAAACACCAGCTCAGAGCAGAACAAGGCTGGGCTTAATAGAGGTGAATAACACACCAGCTAGGAAGCCACACAGACCAGGGGAATCACCAGACGTGGATTCAGGGATGAAGTTCCAAGAGGAAGTGGCGTATAACCCCTCTGGCACATGGAAAGGGCAAGGACTTGGGGCCAAACACCCGAGTTTCAGTTCCACCTCAGCCATTTCTACCTACTGTATGGTCTGCAGCAATTTGTTTACTCTCTTAGAGCCTCAGTTTTCTGCTCTTTGAGTGGGATAGATACACATATTACAAGGTTGTTGTGATGATTAGTAATTAATTTGAATTAATTGATTTTATCTTCTGAGTTAGTTTCTCTTAGAAACTAATTCTAATTAGCCCATTAGAATGGGCTAATGTATACATATGGCATCTAACCCAAGACTTGACACAAACTTGGCATTCAAAAACCATTGGTCCTTACCCTTTCCCCCAAGTTACAGCTGCTGTAACTGCTTCGCTAAATGCTGTTGGACAAGCTCGGCTTTCGGATCTACAAATCTACTTTGTAGATCTACAGAATACACAATGCCTGTGCAAATAACCGTATGCTGGCTCTGGGCCCAAGGAGTCATTATTCACTCTTAGAGCCAACATATGGTTATCTGCACAGGCACCAGAGGACAGGGAGGCTCCTGCAAGATCCCAGGCCAGCCAGAGCAGCTCTGGGCTCCCCTCTCTCCTGCCTCTGCCAGGGTCTCCTTAACCAAAGCCCTTCACATCCCCTTATTCATGCCAGCTTCTTCCACCAATGCCCCTTGAACTATGACCTTAACTGCACCTGCCTGGAGGTGGTCCCAGAGAGAAGCCAGGTCAGTTCTTCAGAGGTGACTCCTATCCTGCTGGCAATATTGATCTAGCTGCCAATATTTCCGGGATAGCATATCCCCAGTTGCATCTTCAAAATTCCTTTCTGACATGATGGGGGGGGGTGGTGGTGGGAGGGGGAGAAGGGCTAAGACAGCAGGAGGAAGCAGCATCTGTTCCCCCCTCCTCCCTCTGCATTTACATCCAACACAGACATCAGTCTGGGTCCAACCGCCAGCCCAGCAGGCTGCTACAGACCGGGGGAGACGTGAAAATACAGGAGCCTGGAGGGGGGAGGTGGAACCCACAGGGAAGGCTGCTTCCTGCATTACAAGACGCACCATTTGTCTAGGAGTCTGGTGCAAAGTGCTGGCAGCCACGATACTTACACCAGACACTGTCGGCTCCAGTGGCAGGGGAGAGCTTTGTGTCTCACGCCCCGAGTAAGCTGGACATCAGCGTGCAGAGGGGTCTCCCTCTGCTATAGTCTATGGTCCTCCTGAGAGACCGAAATTCAGAGGGTGACATGCTTTCCCAAACCCATCAGCCCAGCCTCCAGTGCAAAGATGGGTTTAGCCCTGCCGGTGTTGATAAGTGGCTAGAGCACCAGAGGGTCTTGGGTTCAATTCTGGTCAAGGGCACGTAACTCAATTGCAGGTTCAATCCCCAGCCCAGGTCGGGGTGCATGTGGGAGGCAACCAATCAATTTGTCTCTTTCACATCGATGTTCCTCTCTCTCTCCCTCCCTTCCACTCTCTCTAAAAAATCAATGGAAAAAATATTCTCGGGTAAGGGTTAACAAAACAAACATATTAACTAACAAACAAAGATGGGTAGAAGCAGGTGGTAACACCAGCTACTGAGGGGAATAGATTTCACTGCTGCCACTCCCAGCCCCTCACCTAGTCCTGCGGATCTCCGCGCTCACCAAAACAGTGGCCAAGCTTGGGTGCTGTTTCAGGGGCCTGGACTCGGTCCTGGGCAGGGGGTGGGGAGCAACTCAGACCATTCCTAATGCAGCTCCATGGGCCCTCCCCCAACCAACAGACAGCTGCCCTGAGCCCATGCTGCCTGTGATGGCCTGTGGTCATGTTTCTGGAGAGATGAGGTCCATGTTCTCACCAACAGGCAGTGGGGGCTTAGGAGTGTGAATGCAATCAACCAAATGCATCCATTCGGGGGAATTGAAGGCCTGGAGGACAGGAGCTGAAGCACTGGGGGTGGGGAGAGGAGGGTGGGGGATTAGCCTGAGTGCAGGGAGGTGCTTGCCTGGAGCTGGGGGGTGGGGGAAAGTGGGAGGAGTGCGCTCCTGAGCAGATGCCTGGGGCGGCTCCAGATGGCAGCGCCTCCCAACAAAAGGACAAGAGCCAGAGGGAAGGAGGAGCACTAAACCGAGGACTCGTTTTTCATTTTTTGGGGGCTTCCTACAAGGAGGGGCAAATCAGAGTCCCACCGGGAGCTGCCCAGAGGCTTGCTCAGAAACAGTGATGCAGAGTTTCCAGGGAGACCTGGAACATGCCGCTGAAAATACACCGCAGCCCAACCCAATGGCCAGCACTGCGGGCCCCAGGGTGCGAGGTGGGAGTCGAATGCAGGTGCTGCACTTGCTTAGATATGAACTTCGAGCACCTTCCTTAGTCTTTCTGTATTTCTGTCACAGGAAACTGTGGGTAATGATGGGCCCTATTTCACTGGGTCGTTGTGAGGAGAATTCTAAGGAAAACACATGTGGAGCACAGCACACAGTGCCTGGTGCGTGGGGAGCACCCACTGTGCTGATTATTGTAATGATGGTGATCATCCTCCGAAGAAACCTGGATCAGCTCCCCTTCTCTCAGAACGTATTGTCCCCTCAAAAGCCGCGTGTCCCAGCTTTGCATATTCTCTGCATTCTTTTTTCTTTTCTTTTTCTTTTTTTAAAAATATATTTTATTGATTTTTTTTACAGAGAGGAAGGGAGAGGGATAGAGAGTTAGAAACATCGATGAGAGAGAAACATTGATCAGCCTCCTGCACACCCCCTACTGGGGATGTGCCCGAAACCTAGGTACATGGCCTTGACTGGAATTGAACCTGGGACCCTTCAGTCTGCAGGCCGACGCTCTATCCACTGAGGCACACCAGTTAGGGCTCTTTTTTCTTTCTTAAGGCTTTCTCTGAGTGCCTCCAAGTCCTTTGACCTCTCATGAGCGGGTGCCTCAGACCCGAGAAGGCAGTGTGGGGTCACAGCAGGGAACACAGTCCACGAAGTTCTCCTGCGGCCCCAGTTGCTAATGAATGCTGTGAGCCTCGGAGAGAGAACTCTGTGAGCCTCAGTTTATTCGATGATGACACCAGTGTTGCTCACATCACAGAACTGTCGTGAAAGTGAAATGGCACAATTAATGTAAACAGACACGCCGTAAAGATACAGCGCTGCACCAACAGTGGGTTTGCTGATTAGAGTAAAATGCCCAGAGGTGCGAGGGGAGAACAAGTTAGCTCCAGCGGCCAGCAGATGTGCTGCTGCCGCCGTCAGAGGAGAGCGTGGCCTCCGGGTTCCTGAGGCAGGGATCTGGTTAGGCAAGCGGAGTGTGTGTGCCCAGGGAGGGCGGTGGAGGGGTTTGGGGGGTGGGCATAGGGATAGAAAGTAGGGAGGGTACATGAAAAAGTGCCAGGAGAGGGGGCACAGTGACACAAAGCTGGACTGACTCCCAGTTCTGTCACAAACTGGGGGGTCTGTCCCCACACTGTTGTACACATCTTCGCATGCCCCTTAAAATAACCTGGTAGACCACGTTTGCAAGCAGAGTCCTCCAAATACAGCAAAACTAAAGAGTGGGGCCCCTCCCCACCACGGTCAGTCAGCACATTCATGCTCAGAATCCAGTAACAGTGACCAGGTGAAAAGCCCTGTGGGCGGATGGGTTTCCCGCTGGTCCTAAAGCCCGGCACTGTTCTACGTGAGCCGTGGCCCTCACAGGGCCACACAGAAGCTACCCTGATAGACAAGTACGTCCGAGCTGCTGCTGATATTGCTGCTGATATGATAAGTAACAGTAACTCCCATTTACTGACCACCTACTATATGCGAGCATTGTGCAGGGCTCTCTCCATGTTTAATCTTAATTTAATCCTTACAATAAGATGTTCGTTGTTAACCCCATTGGATAAGCCAGAAACTTCAGGCCTGGAGTCATCAGAAACTCTCCTATGGTCACAAAGCAAGTCGAGCTGGATTTGGTCCAGATCCCAAATCCACGTCATCAGCATTTCTGCTCCACCTTTCAGCCTCCTTCCTGCAACCTCCCAGCTCCACCTCCAACTCTTTCTGGGAGAACAGAAGTCATCGGAAAGGGAGCTGGAGCGAGAAAGACAAACTGCAAAGAGGCCCAAACTCAAGAATATGAAAGCTTCCTCTGTTCAGACCCCGGGTAGACGCCCCCCACCACCACCCCCAGGTAGATCCCCCAGCCTGCAGCCTCCAGGCCGCTAACGTGGGGCCCAATGTCAGTTACTCCTTGGTTAAAATTGTAGCCCTTGAAGCATCCATCTTATATAAAAACTGCTGTTTGAAATGTTAACCCTGCTATTTTGGCTTCTGTAAATGCTTGCTTGCTTAAATAATAAGGAAAATAAGGCTACTCCAGAGAGGCCATAAACATTCCCCAGACGAAGTTATCAGTGCTGGCGCCAGGCCAAGCCTTTGGTTGAGGTCTCAAAGCCCCAGCACATAGGGCTCTTTAAGAACTTGCAAAGGGGACCAGAAACACCCCGTATTTGGGAGACAAAGAGGGTAAAAACATAAAAATAGGGAAAGTTCCTCCATGTTGGGGCCGGAATTTGAAATACAGTTTCTCTCAGCCCGCGCGTAATAATAATGTGTGACTCCATCTCTCTAAGCGTTGCTTGGTTCTTCTCTGGTCTTCTGTAACACCCTCACTTCTTGCACATCCTCCCCTGGCTGAGACTAAAACAGGAGATTCTGGGAGCAGCAGGAAGCTGTAACAATGCAAACCCTGGACACAGAGTGTGGCTTCAGTGACGTGGGCCTCGGCCTCTTACTGCTCCCTGGACAGCTGTCCATCTGCTGGGGCCCAAAGCTCCGCCCAGGGGAGGGGTCCTCAGACTGCCCCCCATATGCCAGGGCTGTCACTCAGGAAGCTCCCAGGTTGTGGAGGCCAGGCTAAGGAGGAGAGGGGTGCAGGGCACAAACAAAGCTGTTTCCAGACTTTTCCATTAAGGTGGGCAGTCATGACAATGGCAAGACTAAGCCAGCTGACAGCACCTGCTGGAGAAAAAGGAGCAAATGCTCTCCCAACACCAGCCTCCTTGCAAAGGAGAGCCTCGAGGTCTGGCTCTGTGTCCTACTCCGGGGAGAATGAACATGTCCCCTCGGAAGATTCGGGGGTCGGGGGGCAGGCAAAGAACCTCCTCTCATCAAAGAGCAGGAGCAAGAGTCAAGAACTGCCCCCCCCTCACCCCTCCCAGACCAGCCCCAGGCCCAAGCCCCACTCACCGTCTCTGCCTCATGCAGCCTCCTTCTCACAGCTCCAGAGGAGGTGGCGGGAAGGAAACCTCCAGTGTCCCAAACTGCACATGCGTCAATCAACGTCGCAAAGCACACACAAAGAAGACCCCAGGGTCACTCTGGGAAGAAAAAGAACAGGCTTTGTGGTTTGCGGCTTGTCCATCCGCTGGGAAATGACATCTTGGCCCACTTATTTGGAAGATTCTGCGTGGCATAACTGCATCTTTGCTCGATGTTCAGAGCACTCTGCAGAGACGGAGAGGATCTGCCAGGTGCCTGCACGTTAGCCTCTGGGGGTGAGGGCATCTCTTCACCTAGAAGATCATTATTATGCCCTGACACCATAATCTAATTGCTGATTCCCTGTTCACCTAAAGGAGCTAAGGCCTATCTCGAAGAATTCCTTCTGCACCCAGGGGAGAATTTACCCTTAATCATCGCATTCATTTTCTTAGCTTACTTAGGAGAACTATTATGTTTCTCTTCCCCATCTACAGATAATCAAATGAGTTCACCATAAATGATAACATGTTGAAAGGAGATTTAATTTAGTGTCAGGCGACATGGATTTTAAGTTCTAGCTTGTTATGTCATACTAGAGACCCGGTGCACGAATTCATGCACCAGTGGGGTCCCTCGGCCTGGCCTGCGGGATCGGGCTGAAACTGGCTCTCCAACATCCCCCAAGGGGTCCTGGGTTGTGAGAGGGTACAGGCCAAGCCGAGGGGCCCCACTAGAGCATGATCGGGGCTAGGGAGGGATGCGGGAGGTTGGCCAGCCGGAGAGGGATGCGGGAGGGCTCCAGGGTGTGTCTGGCCCTTCTCACTCAGTCCCTATCAACTGGACCCCAGCAGCAAGCTAACCTACCGGTCAGAGCGTCTGCCCTCTGGTGGTCAGTGTACATCATAGTGAGCAGTTGAGCGGCCTTAGCATATCATTAGCATATTACGCTTTGATTGGTTGAACAGCCGACTGGTCAACTGGACACTTAGCATATTAGGCTTTTATTATATAGGACTAGAGGCCCAGTGCATGAAAATTCATGCACTGGAGGGGAGTCCCTCAGCCCGGCCTGCCCCCTCTCACAGTCCGGGAGCCCTCGGGGGCAGGAGGTGACCTGGCTATCAGAGGAAGGCAACGCCCCCATCACACCTCTGCTGCTACCACTGCCAGCAGCTCAAGCCTTGGCCGGCCCTGATGACCTGAGCCTCGGGCGGCCCTTGGTGGCTGGGCAGCTGCCATCCAAGGCTTGCCTGCTCCTCAGGCCTGCCCTGGGTGGCTGGGCAGCCAACATCCAAGGCTTGCCTGCACCTCAGGCCAGCCCTAGGCGGCTGGGCAGCCAACATCTGAGGTTTGCCTGTGCCTTGGGCTGGCCCTGGGCGGCTGGGGGGGCTGAGGGAACTGGGGGACTCTGGAGGCAGGTGCATGGAACGCCCGGACCCACATGGGGACGAGCCTGGCCATGCCACACACCTGCCGTCCCGGCGGGGCTGAGGGGACTGGGCACCGCCATCTTTGAGGGTGTGACAGTCAATTAGCATATTCCTTTCTTATTGGCTGTGGGCACCACCATCTTTGTGAGGGTGTGGTGGTCAATTAGCATATTCCCTCTTTATTAGATAAGATAGGGTGGACCGCTTTCCTACATGTGTCTCAGATTCTTCACCTGTGCAATGGGGAGAAGGTACAGTAGGGAGGGTCAGACCACTGGGCCTTTAGTGAGGATTCTGCAGGCTCAAGTCCCAACTCCAGTCCTCCTGGGCAATCATTTAACCTTTCTCAGTACAGATAACATACCTCATTTAATTATTTGCTTTAACATTACAGCGTACCTGCAGGAAATGGTAAAATCCATCTTTGTAGAGGAGAGCGTGGCATTATCTAGCAAAATAAGTATGCACTTACTTGTTGACCCAGAAATCCTAGTTCTAGGAATCTATTTGAAATATATACTATATGCTTCTGTTGTAATCTCCAGGATTATTGTTATGTGAAAAAAAAAGGAAAAGTGTGTTTAATGTGCTAACATTTATTTAAGAAAAGGGGAAAGAAAAAAATGTATATATGTATTTGCTTATATTTTTAATAAGACAACAAAAGGTAAAGCATAAAATAAATTTCAAAGGCCTATAGGGAGGGGTATGAATGAGGTGGAGGGGATAAGGGAGAGAAACTGGATATTCCTTGTTTTGTGGATTTGCTTTGGAATGTGTATCTGCCATAATTATAAAATACAATTAATATTTTTAAAAGAAATCTCTAAAATTAAAATAAAATGCAACAAACGAGTTCATGTGTCCAATTGGTTGTTACAATTATACACACAGAAATTAAAACACAGTAATTGGACTGCATATCCTTAGAGGCAAATGCCATAAGGATAAAAAGAACTGCCCCCCACTCCCCAGTCTTAAACTGTTTTCAATAATGTATTGATGATATTATGGCATTATTATTATTATTATTGAGACTTCTGTATGTGATTTTGGGATAAATTTAATCTATAGTAATAAAAGAGTAATATGCTAATTAGATCGGACATCCTTCTAGATGCCCTTCCTTTCAGACAAAGCCGCAGCGGGCAGGGGCGGGGGCTGAGGCAGAGGCGGCGGCAGCAGGGGCCAAGGCCCTTGCATGAACTTTGTGCATCGGACCTCTAGTGAGTAAATAATATTGATGTTGCTGAGAAACAAGTTTCTTATTGAAAGAAGATACAAATGTAAGATTGATGAGATCAGACAATAATTCTGTAGCCCTGATTGTGAACTGGAAGTATCAGTATGTTTTATCTTTCTCTCTTTTTCTCTTTCTCTCTCTGTCTCTCCCTCTCTCTCTAATATACACACATACACACACTCTTCCTAGCTCTGTAAGGCCTAGAAACAAGGATTATTCTAGTGGAAATGAACACCCCTATTAATCAGATTATAATTACCACCCCCCACAAAGAAATCAGGCTTCCTTGGAGAAATGAAATGTCTGATGCAGTAAATTTACAAGATGAGCCTAAAACATCTTGTCACACAAACAAGTGTCAAAGACTACTACAGTCATGCTGAGAGGACTCAGAGCCAACCAGAAGAAGGCTTCCCTGGCCAAGTTGAGCATCAATGAGGATCATAAGTGCAATAGAATGAAACACAACAAATGTGTTTAAATCTTACAAATCCCTAATAATATTTTTAAAACTCCAAACAACTCATGAGTCACCTTTTGGAGACATTAGGAAAATAGTTCATTATTTTGAAAACTGGTTGAATAAAGGAAAAAAAAAAGAAGTGGGTAGGGGTATAGCTGAGACAAGACTGGCCTTGGATCAATAATAGGTACATTGGTTCACTATATAATTCTCTCTTCTTTTGTAAAACATTTAAAAAATGTTTTGAAATCATTAGAATGCTAATTCTTGCATAGTCATTTAATGTGAAGGATGATGTCATCAACCCATGATGTTGACAAAGGATATTGAGATTATTGTCCCCAGTTTACACCAGAGGGAAATGGTGTAAAGAATCCACTGAGCCAGGATTCAGTCCCACGTGTCTTACCTCCAAAGGCCCGCTAGTTCACAGTTGCCTTTTCAATATCCTCATTTGTACATCTGGGTTAATAAAACTTTCTCTGCCTATACGACGGTGTTGAGGGATTGCAATGAGATAATGTATGGGAAAGTACTTGGAAAACAATTCTTTGTGCATATATTTATGATTATTTGAAAATTGGGGATCAGATCCGTCCTTTGGGGTTGCTGTGAGGATCAAATGGGAGCTATGATTTGCAGGAAGACAGACAGACAGACAGACAGACAGATAGACAGACAGACAGAGAGCCCTTAAAGATGAGTGAGATTACAAACACCACCAATGCTTTTATGGGCTAAATGAGCCCAGGGTATAGACCCTCCCTCTGACCCAGGGATAGGAAGGTTCCAGGAAGGATGCCGGATGCTCTGGGGAGAAACAGGGATCAAGCCAGATCCCTGCTATCCCGAAGGCTGCGAGAAGAGCGGCTCTTAGTCACAGACAGGTGGGCACCGGGGCCAGGTTGCTGGGTACCTTGGGCACTGCCTGTAGATTCCAGAGGCCAGACACCTAGTGGGTTCCTCTGAATGAGGCCTGGGTGGGAGGGTAGGTATGGCAGGGGAAGGCGCTCACCAAGGACAAGAGGAGGCACAGCACGTCAGACAGGAAGGAGTGCTGGGCTGCTCCCCAGTCCCCAAGCTGCTCTCTCAGTGCTCACGGCTAACGTCTGCCCTGGAGTATTTACAGATTTCTTCTCAGCAAATGTGTGTTCTCGGATTGTTTTTCCCTCTGCCACACGATAAAGCGGGTCCGGGGGATCTCTAACACAGGGGTGGGGAACGTCCGGCCTGTGGGCCGTATAAGGCCCACAAAAACATTTGGTCTGGCCCTGCAGAGGCATTAGGGGTGAGTTAATGAAATGTTTGACCAAATACAGCAGGCTAATTTTTAAGTTGATCATTTTGTATGGCCCATGAATTAGGTTATAAATACCCAAATGGCCCTTGGCAGGAAAAAGGTTCCCCACCCCTGCTCCTCGTGAAATCCTTTGATCCTATCCATGCATATTTCTGAAGAAGTACAAAATTTAACTTCTCCTGGGCCCTGAGTCTTGTGCTTCTGCCCCCTGGATATCCAGCCTGTGCTCAGGGAACAAAAACTCATATTCTCTCTCTCTCTCTCTCTCTCTCTCTCTCTCTCTCTCTCTCTCTCCCCCACCCTCTCTCTCTCTCTCTCTCTCTTTCTCTCTCTCTCTCTCTCTCTCTCTCTCTCTCTCTCTCTCTCTTTCTCTCCCCCCCCCTCTCTCTCTCGGTTTTTACCTAAGCATTTAAAAATGAATTTATTGCTTTTTTTGAAGAGTTAATCTCTTCACATGATATGAAACTCAAAAGATACAAATGACTACGCAGTGGAAGTATATAGAAGTAACTCTCCCTCCCAAACCTGTCCCATCCTTCCCAGGCCCACTCAGCCGGCTCCTGCCCAGCCACTGTTACCAGGCTCTTGTGTGTCCTCCCAGAGACGGTCTACGCATACAGGGATACATTTAAATAACTATAGCAAAACATGTACAGGACTTGCCGAAAACTTCATAACACTGATGAAAGAAACTGGAGAGACATATTGCGTTCATGGAGTGGAAGACTCAACATAGTAAATATGTAAATTCTCCCCAAATGGATAGACTGGTTGAATGCAATCGCTATCAAAATCCCAGCAACATTTTTAGTAGATACAGATTATTCTAAAATAAAAACAGGAGAACCTGGCCGGCATGGCTCAGTGGTTGAGCATCGACCTGTGAACTAGGACATCAAGGTTTGATTCCTGATCAGGGCATATGCCCAGGTTGCAGGCTCGATCCCAGCTGTGGGGAGTACAAGAGGCAGCCAATCAATGATCCTCTCTCATCACTGATGTTTCTATCTCTCTCTCCCTCTCCCTTCCTCTCTGAAATCAAGAAAAATATTAAAATAAAATCAAATCAGGAGAAAATCTCGGAGATCTAGGGCTAAGCAAACAGTTCTTAGATTTGATGACAAAAGCATGACCCTGAAAGGAAAAACTGATAAAAAGAACTTCATCGAACTTCATCGAAATTAAAAACTCAGCTCTGTGAAAGAGGAGGAAGAGTGGGAGTGACCACATGTCTGACAAAGAACCAGTTCTAGAACCTACAAATAGCTCTCAAAACTCAGCAGTAAAGATGCAAGCAATTCAGCTAGAACCTGGCCGGAAGACACGAAAAGACATTTCGCCAAAGCAGATATCCAGATGGCAGATAAGCACTTGAAAAGGTGTTCGACATCATTAGCCCTTAGGGGAGTGCAGATTAAAACACACGGAAAAGAACCAACAAACAGAGATATCACACACACATACGCACACCTATCAGAATAGCCTAAAAAAAAGTGACCTAGCTATGCCACTCTTACATATTTACCCAAGAGAAATGAAAATATATGCCCATACAAAATCCTACATGTGAATACCACATTTATTCATAATTGCTAAAAAGTAGAAACAAGCCAAATGCCTGTCCACAGGTGAGTAGATAAGGATATTTTCTTCTATTGATTTTTTAGAGAGTGGAAGGGAAGAGGGGGGAGGGAAAGAAAGAGAGAGGGAGAAAGACAGAGAGGGAAAAAAAACATTGATGTGAGAGGCACATCAATTGGTTGCCTCCTGCATCTGAAGCATGTGCCCTGACTGGGAACCGAACCAGCAACTCTACAGGGTTGACACCCAACCAACTGAGTCACACCAGCCAGGGCACAAAGCTGGATTTTATTTTATGTAAGGTATACCTCTATAAATCTACTTAGGAAAAAACCTTAAGGTACATGGCAAAGACATATTATAACCTAGGAGAAGATACTGAATATGCACACACCTGACAAAGGATTACTACCAAGAATATATATAAAGAATGACTATTATCAGAAGGACAAAGTGTTGGTGAGGATGTGGGGAAAAGGAACCCTTATGTACTGTTGGTGGGGTTGTAAATTGGTGTAGCCACTATGAAAAACAGTTTAGAAATCCCTTAAAAATGTAAAAATAGAACTACCTTATGACCCAGCAATCCAACTGCTGGGTATCTATCCAAAGAAGTAGCAAACACTAATTTGAAAAGACATATGCACCCCATGTTCACTGCAGCATTATTTACAATGGCAACTTAGGTGTCCATCGATAAGATGAGTGGATAAAGAAGCTGTGGTACACACAGGGGGCGGGGGAGGGGGGAAGTAGGTTGTGAGCATGCAAAACAGTTTATTCTTGTGTTATTACTTATTAACTATTGTATTATTTATTTGTATTACAACTGTAAACCTGCTTCTGCCCAATTCTGTATATACAATGGACTATTACCCAACCATAAAAAAGAATGAAATTTTGCCATTTGCGACAATATAGATGGACCTGGAGGGTATAATGGTAGTGAAATAAGTCGGACAGAGAAATACAAATATCATATGATTTCACTTATATGTGGAATCTAAAAAACAAAATAAATAAACAAACAAAACAAAACAGAAACTAACTCATAGATACAGAGAACAAACTGATGGTTGCCAGAAGGGGATGGGGAGTGCAGAATGGTGAAAAAGGTGAAAGGGATTAGAAAGTATAAACTTCCAGTTATAAAATTAGTCACAGGGATGTAAAGTACAGTATAGGGAATATAGTCAATAATATCGTAATAACAATGTGTGGTGCCAGATGGGTACTAGACTTATGGGGTGATAACTCTGTAAGGTATAAAAATGTCTAATTGCTCTGTTGTTTATCAGAAACGAATATAATACTGTATGTTAACTATAATTTAAAAATAAATAAATAATGCCCTAGCCAGTGTGGCTCAGTGGATAGAGCGTCGGACTGCAAACTGAAAGGTCCCAGGTTCGATTCCGGTCAAGGGCACATGCCTGGGTTGTGGGCTCAATCCCCAGTGGGGGGTATGCAGGAGGCAGCCAATTAATGATTCTCTCTCATCATTGATGTTTCTATCCCTCTCTTCCTCTCCCTTCCTCTCTAAAATCAATAAAAAATATATTTTAAAAAAGAGTTAAATCTCAACCTTTAAATTAAAGAAAGAAAGAAAGAAAGAAAGAAAGAGAAAGAAAGAACTTCTTTACGTAAATAAACCAATCAAAATAAAAGCAGGAGAAAAACAGGAATACACAGTGGTGATCTGGGATATATAAATCAAGGCCATAATGAGATATCAATTTATATTCATTCAATTGGCAAAAGTTATTAAATCTGACTTATATCAAGTGCTGAAAGAGGTTGAAGATCCAGTCTCTTATGCATCACTAAGGGTACAACCACGTTGGAAAAGTTTTACATTACCTTGTAAATAGAATATTCGCAAACTATCATTTAGCAAATCTACTCCTAGATATATATCCATGAGCCACTCTTTACATGTACCAAATGTTCCTTGCAGCACTAGACACCACAGCAAAAACCTAGAAAAAGCCCCAAAGTTCATCAACAGAGACACTGGTAATTAAACTGCATTAGAGTCAAACAATGAAATATTATATTACACAGCAGGCAAAATAAGCAAATCTTCAATAAGACTATATAATTAGCAAAACCCACACACCCTTTATGCCATATGTTCACAGCAATCCAGCAAAAAACCAACTCTGTGAAAGACCCTGTGGAAGATACAAAGATGAGCAAACTACACAAGGGATTTCTTTAAAACGTTCTCTTCATAATTATCTCAGAAAATTGTTATTATTCCCAAGGGGGGGGCGGGAGAAGGTGCAACTATACTTAGTTTATATATCATATACGTCTTGGTTTAAAATATTCCATGAATCAGACACAAATTGGTACTGATAACAGGACCCAGGGAGAGAAATGTTTTGACGTATGCACTATCCCTTCTTGAGGAAAATAAGGCAGGTAACTGGACCCCGGTCCTGTGACTGGGACCTGGGAAGAAAGATGCAATGAAAGACAGGCTCCTGCTTCAGGTGGAACAGTCTGGAAGACCACGACCTGACGGCCAGGAGGGGCCGAGGGGGCACGCTACAGAGGCCGAGCTGTAATCAGGATGTAGAAGACACTGGTGTCGTTAGATGCTGCTTGGATTCCCAACTGTATCGCAGTGACTTCCTCCACAGAACAAGCGAGCAAGTGAGGACGGGGTTCTGATGCAGAGAGAGGTGGAACATCACTCCTGTCCCAGCCACACGCACATGGGGAGCGGCCACTCAAACCAAGACTAGCCCTACCCAGGACCAGAGGGGAGGAGCATGGGACACAAGGCAACTGGAACCACTGCTATTCCCACCTTTTCTTTCTCTCATAGATACAGCCAAATAAACTCCACATTTACTCTGGCTCATATGAATCTCTTATATTTTAATAAACTTTTGTTTTCATGTATGACCCCTCTCTCCTCCCACCCCAATATTACCAGCACCACAACCCTGTGAGGGGAAAAGGGAAGGGTGTCTATCCATGTCCCCTTCAAATGTAACACTGTAAGAGTGACAGGAGCCTCATGATGGTGTGAGAAGTCCCCTTTAAATCTACAACTAGTTAGATATCTACAACCCAACAAAGGTTCCTCTGCTCAACACACTAGCACACCTGAGTGATCCACACATCAGTGCCTCTGAAGGTGAGCAAATTGGAACACGTAGGGGAGGCAGGATGAGGGGAGAACAGGAATGGTGCCCACAGATTCAGTTCCCCAGCCCCTGTGGCTGTGCTTGTGGCCCCAGCTTATGCAGTAGCAGAGGGGAAGTTGGGATGTGGCCCCCACACTGATGAAAGGGGTAGAGGCAGTGTCAGCACCTGAGACTCTGTCTCCCTCCCCCAATTGCTAGCAGCAGAGCCTGGTAGCATCATCTATGGACTCCTGGCTACATTATTCACTCCAGAGAGAATAAAGCAGCAGTGCAGAGGGCTTATGAACCAGCTTCCCCTCACCTGCCACATCCCCCAACCAACGTGGTGATGACCCAAGGCCGAGGCAACTCAGACACAGCAAGGACACTCGCCACCCCAATCACCCAGGCAGCACCTCCTCCATGACCGCAGTGATGTTCCCTCCTCCCCCCCAGGAGGTGCGAGTAGCCCAGGTAAGAGAAAACAAAAACTTGCACTATATTGCCATCTCCTGGAACACAAAAGAAAGACCTCGAATTAGCAGACTGCTGAATTGTTAAAATCAAAACAGTACCTAAGTAAGAAAAGCGTTCCCTACTTCAAATGTGCTGGCATATGAACAATTCATCAAGCACCACGAATAGCTAAGGTAACACAACAACACAGAAAAAGAAAATTCCCTAGAAACCAAATTCATGGAAGATTGTGATCTAAATGATAGAGAATTCAAAATAGCATTCATAAAAAAAAATCTCAATGAAATACAAGAAAATTCAAAAAAGCAGATCAAAGAGCTCATGAATAAAATTAATGAACAGAAGAGATTGAAATTATTTTTTTAAAAAAGAACCGAACAGATTTTCTGGAATTGAAGAACTCAATAAATGAGATAAAGAATGCATTAGAAGCACTGGAAAGAGGGCAGACCGTATGAAAGACAGAATTAGAGAGCTTGAAGATAGACATCTAGAAATGATTCAGATGGAAGAAGAGAGAGAACTAAGATGTTTTAAAAATGAAAGAACTCTACAAGAACTACCTGACTCCACTAGAAAGGGCAACATAATGATACTGGGCATTCCAGATATAAAAAGCCTATTCAAAGACATATTTGATGAGAACTTTCCAACCTAGGGAAGGAACTGAACAATCAAATGTAAGAAGCTAGCAGAACACCTAATTATCTCAATGCAAAAAAATGATATTCTCCAAGAGACTGTCAAATGTTAATGATAAGCCCCGCTGGAGTGGCTCAGTTGATTGAGCATCATCTTGGGCACCAAGGGGTTGCTGGTTCGATTCCCGGTCAGGGTACATACCTGAGTTGCATGTCTGATCCCTGGTTGGGATGCGTACAGAAAACAATTGATTAATGTTTCTCTCTTACATCTATGTTTCTTTATCTCTGTCTCTCCCTTCCTCTCTTTAAGGATGTCCTCGGGTGAGGATTTTTTTAAAAGTTAATGACAATTCTCAAGGCAGTAAAGGAAAAAAAATAAAAAAAGACACTAATCCCATCAGATTTCTCACCAGAATTCTACAGGCCAAGAGAGAGTGCAATGATATATTCAAAATACTGAAAGATAGAAACCACCAGCCAAGAATAACATATCAATAAAGCTATCCTGCAGATATGGAGGAGAAATAAAGGCTTTCCCAGACAAACAAGAGCTGAGGGAATTTACTACCACAAGACCTGCACTGCAAAAAAATGTTGAAAGGCATTCTTCTACTGAAACCAAAGACAAAAATACACAAAACGCTGAGTAATGAGACAGACAGACAGCAGCAGGAAAGTGTGACTCTATATCAAAACAGGATATTAAACACTTAACTATAACATTAAGGTTAAAGGGATAAAAGCATTAAATACAACTAGAGTTACTGCTTTTGATAATGAATGCAGATATAAAAAGGAATAATTTGTGACAGCAAGACATAAAAGGGGAAGAGGAAAAGAAGAGAACTTGTATAGGTGAATGAAGATAAAATGCTGTCAGAAGAAAAAGAACTATTTTATCTATGAGACGTTTTATACAAACCTCATGGTAACCACAAAACAAAAACCCAGAGCTGAGATATGAAACAACAAACAAACAAACAAACAAACAAAAAAGAAATGAGAAAAACATCGAAGAAAACCACCAAACTAAAATAGCAGACAGAAATGCAAAGGAAAATAATGCAGATATAGAGCATCAGAAAGCAAAAGATAAAACGGCTATAGTGAGTCCTAACTGTAAATGGACTGAACTCACAAATCAAGATGCACAGAGTAGCTAGATGGATTAAAAACAAGACCAACTACATGTTGCCTGAAGGAGACTCATCTCAGCTCCAAAGATGAACACAGGCTCAGCGTGAAGGGATGGAAGACGACACTATAAGCAAATGATATCCAGAAAAAGTGGGGATAGCCATACTTATATCAGATAAAATTGATTTCAAGATATAAAAGGTAATGAGAGACAATTATGGACATTTTATAATGATAAAGGGGACAATTAATAAAAAACCATAACATTTATTAATGTATATGCACCCAATTTGGTAGCACTAATATATATACAAAGCAATTATGAACAGATCTAAAGGGAGAAATAGACAGCAACACAATAATAGTAGGAGATTTTAACATCCCACTTACACCAATGGATAGAGCATCCAGACACAAAGTCAACAAGGAAACATTGGCCTTAAACGACACATTAGACCAGATGGACTTAATAGATATATATACACAGAACTTTCCATCCCAAAGGGACAGAATACATTCTTCTCAAGTGCACATGGAACATTCTCAAGAATAAAGCATCTGTTGGGACACAAAACAAGTCTCAATAAATTTAAGACTGAAATCACAACACGCATCATTCCAACCACCTGGTATGAAATTAGAAATCAAGCCCTAGCTGGTTTGGCTCAGTGGTTATAGCATCAGCTCGTGGACTGAAGTGTACCGGGTTCTATTCTAGTCAAGGGCACATATCTCGGTTGTAGGCTCGATCCTCGGCCCTGGTTGGGGTGCGTGCGGGAGGCAACCAATTGGTATATCTTTCTCACATTGATGTTTCTCTCTCTGTCTCTCTCCCTCCTTTCCATTCGCTTGAAAAATCAATGGAAAAAATATGCTTGGGTGAGGATTAACAAACAAACAAAAAAGAGAAATGAGAAATCAACTACAAGAAGAAAGCTGGAAAAATCACAAAAATATGGAAATTAAACAGCATGCTGCTGAATAACTATTGGGTCAACAAAGAAATAAAAGAAGAAATAAAAAGATACATAGAGACAAATGAAAATGAAAATATGACATACCAAAATCTTGGGGATGCAGCAAAAGCAGTACCAATAGGGAAGTTTATAGTAATACAGGCCTAGCTCAAGAAACAAAACAAAACAAAAACTTAGATAAGCAATCTAACACCACACATTAAATAATTAGAAAAAGAAAAACAAACAAAGGCCAAAGTCAGTAAAAGAAATAAAATAACAAAAATCAGAGTGGAAATAAATGAATGGAGAATAAAGAGACAATAGAAAAAAAAATGACGAGCTGGTTCTTTGAAAAGATAAATAATTGATAATCATTTAACTAGACTCACTAAGGAAGACAGAGAAAAGACTCGAATAAATGAAATCAGAAATAAAGGAGAGCAGTTACAATGGATACCACAGAAATACAAAGGGTTATAAAAGAATACTGTGAAAGGCTACATGCCACCAAATTGGACAACCTAGGTATTTGCAAATGATACTGCTGATAAGGGATTAAAATATCCAAAATATAGTTTAAAAACTCACACAACTGAACAACAACAACAAACAATCTGACTTTAAAATGGGCAGAGCCCTGGCCACTGTGGCTCAGTTGGTTGCGCATCACCTGTATACCACAAGGTTGGCAGTTCAATTCCTGGTCAGGGCACATGCGGGGGTTGTGGGCTCAGTCCCCAGTAGGGGGCGTGCAGGAGGCAGATAACTGAAGTTCCACTCTCACATCAATGTTTCTCTCTCCCTCTCCCCCTCCCTTTCTCTCTCTAAAAAAAATCAATAACAAATATTTTAAAAATTAAATTAAAATAAATAAAATAAGAATAGGCAGAGGATCTGGGTCAACTTTTCCCCACGGAAGACATACAGATGGCCAACGGGCATATAAAAAGATGTTCAACATCACCAATTAGTAGGGAAATGCAAATCAAAACTACAATGAGTTATCACCTCACACCTAAAATGGCAGAGAATGTGAAGTAAAGGGAACCCTTGTACATTGTTGGTGGGACTGTAAATTGGTACAGCTATTATGGAAAACACTATGGAGATTCTTTAAAAAAAATTAAGAATGAAACTACCATATGATCCCCAATTCCTCTTCTAAATAACATAAGAAGATATATGCACCCTTGTGTTCATTGCAGCATTATTTACAATAGCCAAGATATAGAAGCAACCTAGGTGTCCATCAACGGACGAGTGGATAAATAATATAATGGAATATTACTCAGCCTTAAAGATGAAATATTGCCATTTGTGACAACGTGGATAGCTCTTTAGGGTATCATGCTAAGTGAAATAAGTTAGACAACGAAGGACAAAAACCTTTTGATTTCACTCAAGAGTGGAATATAAAACAAAAAAGTAAAAAATGAACTAACAAAATAAAAACAAACAAACTCATAGATACAGACAACAGAATGGTGATTGTCAGAGAGGAAGGGGACCAGGGGAGGGCAAAATGGGTAAAGAGGGTCAAATACATGGTGACAGCTGAAAACTAGACTTTTGGTAGTGAGTCCACAACAGAGTATACAGATATTGAATTACGATTTTGTACACCTTAAATCCGTATAATATTATTAACTAATGTCACCTCAATAAACGAACCCACATTGGTTATTAACTGTTCTAAAATGTCCAAACCTTTTCAACATATTCTCTAAAACTGATCTTCACAACCACCCAGTGTGACAGGATTATCATCATTCCCATCTTACAGGTATGAAAACTGATGCTCAAATGATTTTTAAAAAATCCCTTATTTGAGGAAAAAAAGAATCTCCTTAAGTAAGGTCACGCAGCTAGGAGTAGCTGAGCCAGGAATTGGCCCTGAGAGCCATGACTTCAGATCACATGGTCTTCCTGCACACCATGCTTCCTGTTTAGTACTGATGGGAGCGTGGTGGTCCTGGGAGCAGCAAAAAGAAGTGGAGGAGAGCCCTAGCTGGTGTTGCTCAGTGGATAGAGCGTCAGCCTGCGGACTGAAGGATCCAGAGTTCAATTCCAGTCAAGGGCACATGCCTGGGTTGTGGGCTCGATCCCCAGTGGGGGGCATGCAGGAGGCAGCTGATCAATGATTCTCTCTCATCATTGATGTTTCTATCTCTCCCTCTCCCTTCCTCTCTGAAATAAAAATTAAAAAAAAAAAAAAAGACGTGGAGGAGAATTTGCTCAAGGTGACAAGTTAAGTCATTCGTGGGACAAAAGCAAGAACTTTCTGGAACCGACATCCCTTTCAGATGACTTCAAGTTCTCTTTCTTCCTTGGGAGGCGCTGGGGAGGAAGGACTGGCAGACAGAAGGGTTCCACCTTTGCCAAGGCCACGCAAGCACACCACGTGCAGCTAGACAGTGCTCTGGCACATAAGCTGGGAGGCACAGCTGCTCTCCCGAGGCAGGGGCTGGCGAAGGTGTCACCCCCACTGGTGCCACCGGCCTGGGCGATGCAGCAGAGTGTGAGCTGTGGGCCAAGCGGGAGGTTGGAAGAGAGGGAAGGGGAAGAGGTGGCCTGAGTGGGGGGGGCCCAGTTACCTGTCTCAGCCGTGGGAGCTTCCCCTTTCGGGGCCACAAGCAGCAACCGAAAAGCAACCCTGGGCAGAGAAGGCCACTGAATTCGGAGGAGCACCACCTGGCACAGCCCGGGCTTCCCTGCTTCTCACTTTGCAGGTGTGACGAGCACCTGCTGCTTCTGCGGCTGGTCGGGACAAGGTAAGGAGGAGCAAGCGGACATAGCCCAAAGTCCCCGGTGGCGGCGAGAAGCCAGGAGCGCTGAGGCCTTTTTACGGCTTTGGTAACTCAGAGTCTAAGCTAGATAGACCACTGCGCTCTTCCTATTCTATGGCTGCTTTCTGTCTCTCCTTGGGGCAGGCATGTTTCTCACCTTCTGCCTGGACTTCATTAACCCAGGAGCTGTGGCTCCCCCGACCTTGGAGCTGTCTGAAGGCAGGAGCTGTGCCTCTCCCATTAGACTGGAAGCTCCCCAAGGTTAAAGGTCATGCCTCCAATAGCTTTAGAATCCCCAAAGCCCCAGGGCTCCCATCTCCTCCTTTAACCTTCCCCAGCCCCGAGGTCAGGGTCTGCTTGTACTGCTCCCTGCAGTGGCTGGCCTGGCCAACCTGAGCTTAGAAATCAGTGAGCCACACAGGGCCTGGGGAGTCTCCTCGGAGGGGACGGGGCATCTCAGTTGATCCTCTGAGCTGGTGCCAGTGCCCCAATCTCACATGTGGACTGAGACGCAGAGCCACAGGCTGCGCTTGGTCTCCTGTGCCTCCCGGCCCCTCCCTCCTGCCCTCTAGCCCATGAGCTCTGCTGCCGGGTCACACCTGAGCAGACGGACCAGACGGTACCAGGCTCGCTCAGCCCCGCAGCGCAGGGAAGGAATCTGATTAAACATTAGCTTAAGCAGAGTGCTTTATCCTCACAAGTAATCGCCCCACACTTCCTCTTGCAGTTTAATAACGGGAAAAAGAAAAAGGTTCTTTCTGAGAAAGGAGCCTACTTCGTTTTTTCAGATAGCCAGAGTTACCTACATAACTTATGGTGTCTCCTTTTATACTGTATCTCCTAAGAAACTCAGGGGGAACACTGCTCAGATGGAATATATGTCACCTCTTGGTTCATTCATTTTATTGCAAATTTACTCCTCTTATTTTATTGAAGCCATTACATGATTCTTCAACTCCTAGATTATACAGAGATGCATTAAAACTGTATCTCCTTATATTTTATCTTCTTAATGTCCCGAGGCGACAAAATAATGTAGCGATTCAGAAAATGGGTCCTGGAACTACAGACCTGGATATAATTCCAGCTCTTGCTAGTTTACCGGAGAGTTACCAGCTAGCTGTGTGGCCTGAGCAATGGTTTCCTCCGCTACAAACTGGGGACATGCTGCTCTTCAGCCCATTCTCACTGGGTCTGTAGTCACCCTGGTCTGCGAGGCCTTCCCCCAGCGCCCGGCCTCCCCACGCTCGGCTCGGCTGTCGTCCTGGACTCACAGTCCCAGAGGCCCGCAGGCTGCTCGGCGCCCCCATCGTCTCCTTTCCTGCTGGGTCCACATCACACCTCAGATAAAAAGCCACTGCCTTGGACAGGCCTTCCTTCCTCCTCTACTTCAGACCAAGCTAAATCCCAACTTCAATGTGCAGAGAAATACATCACCCACGAATCTCATTAAAATGCAGCACCTGGGCGGGGGGGACTCTCCATTGGTTACCTCCATTTATTATTTATTTCTAAGAATTTCCAGGTGATGTGCTGCTGCTGAGAAGAGCATGCACCCTTGAGCATGGCCAGGCACCCTTGCACACCTGTAATGACTTGTTTAATGTTTAATGTTACCTGTCTCTCCTGCCAGACTGAGCTCCCTACCCCAGCCCCTAGCACTGTGCCTAGACAAGAAGCACTCAAGCAATGTTTGATGCTTAAACTGAGTAATAGCTGTAGTGGCTCTGCCTGGTTTCCTGGTCAGAGTAAAGAAACCCCTTGTCAAAAAGACTCCTCAAGAATGGCTGACACATTAAGTAAGTGGTGTCAGCCATTATTATTCGTGATATTATTATATGCTGACTACAGATTGTTGAGGCCAGAACTATGCCTTTTACTTCTTTTCCACCCCACACAGTTCCCAGAATGGTCCTGGACACGCAACCAAGGCCTGGAACGTGTTTGCTGAGCGGATGTCTAGAGGAACAAAGGAAGGAGCGACCCTGATCCGTGGCCCCTCGTGAGTCCCACATAAGTAGAATGGCACCATTAATGCACCACCAGCCGTTCGTAGAAACCCAAAGTCTCCCTTCTACCAATCCCCACTGTGGCTGGGAGCGGACTCCAAACACAAACAACAGAGACCAAAGAGTTACTGAGAAATCCTCAGAGCAAACAAGCAAGTGACAGCCCAGGAAGGAGGGCATTGTTTTAAAAACTCTTTCCTGAGTCCTCAAAGGACTGGAACAAGGCAGGATTGTGCTCCTGCCTCCGCTGCAGGAATTCACATTCTGGGCCTGTCTAAATGCCAGCTACATGCTGCTCAGAACACAATGACTAAACCCCACCAGCAGCAGCCACAGGCGGGGGCTGCAATGCTCCCCTCCCACTAATTTCGGGATGTCAGGCCTTGGACCTGGGTTCTCCGCATTCAGCTTTTCTGATCCCCCCTCTGGCCCTCCTGCCTCCGTTTCATTCCTTCTGGCCCACTCTATGTTCTCTCCTTCCGACCAGAGAGTGGGCAGAGGTGAGTGCAGTTCAGAAGCTTCTAAACAACATGATCTCAAGGGAACCAGTGACCGGGCCATTTCCAGGTGACCCATCCCCTCTGCTGAACCCATCCCCTTCATTCCCAACCTCCTAGAGATGAGAGAGGAAACTGAAACCCGGAGAAGGCTCTTGAAGATGCTGTACCTCCATGCAGGTGACTATGGGGTCAGAGGAGTCAGTTGCATAAGGGGGGGGGGGGGCTGAAAACATCAACCCTGACATTCAAAGGTGGGGTCTGAAGTATTTAAAAAATGAGCAAGTCTGTGGGTGCTGTTTTGAAAATATAGCAACGAAGAAAATATAAGGAACTAGTATTAAAATCAAACCACGAGATATTTATTGAAAAATATATGATACTGTCCCATTTTTTAAATAAAGATGGCATTTCTTTTTATTTATTTGATTTTTAGAGAGAGAGAATGAAGAGCGAGAGAGACAAACATCAATTTGTTGTTCCACTTATTTATGCATTCATTAGTTGATTCTTGTATGTGCCCTCACTGGAGATCAAACCCACAACCTTGGCGTATTGGGATGACTCTCTAACCAACTGAGCTACCAGGCCAGGGCCAATAATGTCCCTTTATTATCTTATTATGAGGGTATGATAAATAGGAAATAGTAACAATGTGGCATTTAAGTAATGCTTCTAGGCTCCAATATCAGAGATATTAGCAGGAAGTAAACATCTGAAAGCCAAATGAATAGTTCAGGTGTTCTAGTTTATAGGCAATGCATTTCTGACATCTTAAAGCCCATTCTGTAATGGAAATCCTGTCTCTGTCACTCCAGCCACATTTAGTGTCATCAGCAGAATCAGAGTGACTGAATAGAGGCAGTGGGAATGGATGCTCCATTCGGCAGCATCCAAAGAGCAGGCTGATGACACAAAGGGGCAGACGTGTTTAGAAACCTGGTGTACAACAGCAAAGTGCACCAGGAGCTCAGAGAAGGAAGAGCCCATAGGAGGTCTGTGGGGAGTTGTGGGGGCTGCAGGGGGTGAAATGGGTTATTGGTAAGGCATTCCAAGTTTAGGTCTTGGAAGCTCAGAGAAGGTGTAGCAATGAAGTGAGTCAGGACAGAAAGGTGTGGGTCATTTGATACTGGGTTTTGAGGAGCAATTCAAGGCTCTGGGACAGGAAGGATGCCAATTGGATGGAGAGGAAGGTTCATGTCAAATAGTGGGAGAGGAGCTGGAATGCGGAAAGTTCTGGATGCTAGGCTAAAAGCTTTTTGTTTTGTTTGTTTAATCATGCAAATAGCACATTCTTGCAGCGAAAGACTCAAGTAACAGAGCTGACATTAATGAACCCCTTAACACCCTCTCTCACCCAGGTCACCTCTGCAGAGGCAACACTGTTAGTGGCTACAAAGACATCCCGTCAGGCCCGAGACTTCATGCAGCAGGCATGGGGGACTCACAGGAACTTTCTGAGCCAGGGACTGTGTCCATAGTGGGGACAGTCAGGAGAGGTGAACAGATGACTCCTGAAGAATGGGATAATGCAAGACACAAGGTGGGAGAGAGGCGTAGGGGAAAAAAGAGAGCACACAGAGGTAGCTACACCCACCAAAAATGGGAGGGAACTGACCGCAAGATCGGTTTAGAACTGAACAGAACTTAGAGAGTTGGTCCAGTTTTCAAACAGGAAAGACCTCTGTGGATAACAGAGGCCAACAGGAGGTGGTAGGAAGAGGATCTACTCACTTTAAAATCTGACCGGTGGTGAAATAACTGTTCTTGACATGTAGCAAGCACTCAATAAATGTTGAACTGAATGTTTGCAAACCTACGTTACAATGACCAAAAATATGGGTATAGCAGACACCATTGGTTTGCTACCCAACAGCCATTCCCTCCTTCTTCCCTCGTGTATAAGACGCCGGTTTGTTTTTGGTTGTTGGTGGTACCATGTTCAGGGAGATGGGTCTTCCTCCAGCTCCACGGGATGAGCCATGACTTGGCTAAGCCAGCATGATAATACCATTTCTCTTTGCCAGTGCTTGGTTTAGGGATGAGTGTATGGCCAAGTTGGTCAATTAAGCACAAGAGGAAGTGAGCTGGGGAAGCTTCTGA
Organism: Cnephaeus nilssonii; assembly: GCF_951640355.1. NCBI lineage: Eukaryota > Metazoa > Chordata > Mammalia > Chiroptera > Vespertilionidae > Cnephaeus > Cnephaeus nilssonii. The sequence goes on from NC_137092.1 coordinate 35,702,784, forward strand.
CAAAGATTATTTTCTCTGTCAAAACACAGTACAGGCCCTGGCTGGGTGGGTCAGCTGGTTGGAGCATCGTACCTGTACACCAAAAAGCCTGTGGGTTCTATTCCCAGTTGGGCACATACCTAGGTTGCGGGTTCCATCCCTAGTTGGGGGTGCATATGGGAGGCAACCGATCGATGTTTTTTTCTCCCTTCTTCTTTCACTCTTAACAAAAACAAACATATATATCTTCAGATAAGGATAAAAAACAACAACAACAACAAAAAAACACCAACCAACAGTATAGGTCTGACATTGTACTCCTACCAAGAACTTGGCTATTTCAGAACATGATATTTGGAAATATGGCTGCCATCTCATAACCATGAGGTGGTAAACCTCGGGACTACGAGCTGATGGTCCACTGATTCACCAAAGTGGAAAGAGAAAAAAGCCGGGGTCCTTTGTAACTGAAGTCCTGCCCCGAACCCGAAACCACTGCCTTCAGAATGTTTATGACGAGAGGGAATGAAATGTCATTTGAAGCCTGTTATCTGGGCATTCTGTGCAGTCACCCGAAGGCAGGCAAATGGTAATTGGTGAGATCGTCTGCCCTGGCTTTTACGAAGACCCTGGAATGTATAACTGGGCAACACATTTCTTGCTGCATACTGGACTTAGTGAACAAGAGGAAGGAAGGGGCAGCTGCTCGCAGAGGGGGCGAGGCCTAAAACGGCTGAGCAGCCCAGGAAGTAGTAACTCCATGCGGCTCAAATCAGTGCAGTGCAACGTGGCCCACACAACTTACAGCCACCATTCGTGGCCTGTCCTCTCTGTTCAAGGACCTTTGGGGAATAAGATGATAAAAAGCACACGGCCCACTATGGTCTAGGAGTCTTCTTCCTTCTCTTTGGCAATTCCAGGTCGAGGCCCTGTTGCTAGATTACTTCTTGGTCTCCTTCAAAGATCCTGCTTCCTTTCCCTGCACTTTAAACACAGCCATTTCCCAGGGTCTCCCTCTCAGCAGTGTCCTCCTAGTCTCCACAGTCCCCCTGGAGAATCTTATCTCCACCAGTGGTTTCAACCACTTCCTACTGAATAGTGACTCCATGTCCATTTCTCTTGTCCTTCCTTCTCTCACACAATTAAATCCTTATTTCCAGCTGCTTACTCACCACCTTCACTTGGATCTCCCCCAGGTGCCTTAAAAACACAAAGCCCAGGATACTCTCTGCCAAACCTGCCCCGCCCCTCCTCCCTCTGGTCACATGATCAGGGGACAGCACCATCATCCAGCATTCCTCTCTCTTTTGGCTCCTTAGTGTCTACTCTGTTCCTTACTACTCGTGCTTTAGTTCAAGTCTCCACTGGATCACTATAAAACTGGTCGTTGTTTTCCTACTGCCCAGCTGTATTTATCTTTGAGCTTCTTTCTACAGGTGTTGGTACAGTTTCTGCTTTGCTGTGGCCGCAGAAGCTGCAGACTTCCCGGGGCCTCGGAGCATTTGCGTCAAAACGCTAGGTGGATGTGCTTTAGCCCAGCCCAGTGACGGTCCGGAATGACAGTCTTACTTCTCATTCCTGGTTCCAGGTTGGTGTGGGTGCCCTGCTCCCAGTCTTGTCCCACCCGGTCAGGTTGGGTGAATGCACATCAGCCGATTACAGCAGGATGTGGAGGAGCAGGACTCCGAGCTACTGCATCTGCTTCTGGTGCTTGGGGTTGAGTATCAAACGTCTGGCTGCCTGTGGCATGAAGGCATGATATGTGTGATAGGGTCAGTGATGGTTTTGGGGTGTCTGGAAAGAGGAAAGTACCTGAACTGGAGAAGCAGATGGTCCACTGATTCAATCGAGCATCAGTGAAGGGCATGAGCAGCACAGCCAAGCCCTGGGCAGCAGGAGTCCTGGCTTCTAGTTCTCCCCAAGTCACGTAACCCCGAGCTTTTGTTTCCCTCCTTCACACAACAACAATGCATCCAAGCCCAGGCTCCCCCATCCTTAAATGATTCTAGATCCTTTTTCTAGAATGAAACGAATGGGCCAGAGGTGAAAGGTAGTGCCATATGTCTATTTCATCTATTTCATCATTTTTATGTGTAAACTGTGAAAAATAAGCCATAGTTCCACTTGTACTACAACTATGTTTCCTTCAGACGGTACAACACTATCCAATCCTATATAATAAAGAGGTAATATATAAATTAACCCTCACGCCTTCATAAGATGGCTGCCTATGACCAGGCCAGCAGGGGGGTTAGTGAGGGACGACCAAACGACTGAACAGCAGGCTGCATGGGCAACCAGGCAGGCAGAGGGGGGGCAGTTGGGGGTGATCAGGTCAGCAGGGGGGGCAGTAAGGGGTGATCAGGCCAGCATGCAGAGGCAGTGAGGGGTGATCAGGCCAGCAGGCAGGTAAGCGATTAGGAGCCAGCGGTACAGGATTGTGAGAGGGATGTCCGACTGCCGGTTTAGGCTCAATCCCCGGGATCAGGCCTAAACCAGCAGTCGGACATCCCCCAAGGGGTCCTGGATTGGAGAGGGTGCAGACTGGGCTGAGGGCCCCATCCCCCATGCACAAATTTTGTGCACTAGGCCTCTAGTAGAAATATAATAATGCAAGGCACATATATAATTTTTAAGTTTCTAATAGTCATAGTAAAAAACTAAAAAGCAAGTGAAATAGAAACAGGTGAAATTAACTTGAATATATTTTATTTAACCGAAATTCAAAATATTACCTATCAATATATATTAAAATTGCATTAGACATAGTTACTAAGTCTTTAGAATCCAGTGTGTATTTTACATTTACAACACATCTCAAACCAGGCCAACCACATTTCAAGTGTTCAGTAACCACACGTGGCTAGTTGCTAGCATGCTGGACAGCACAGCCTCGACCAAGCAGCTGACAGCAGCCCACGCCAGACGTCTGAGGCCGTCATAGGCCACCCAGCCCCATTTGGGCCACCAGGTGACTGTAGCCACATAAGTGGCTCTAGGCATGACACCCAGAAGAATGTCCCGGCCAGGTCCGGCTTAAGTGATTGACCCATAGAATTATGCATAAGTGAAATGGCTGCTGTTTAAGCCCCTAAATTTGGGGTGGTTTGTTGTATAGCAATAGATACAGTAGTAGACAGTGTTGCTACTTTTACTAAGGAACTGAACATCTGAGAGTACAAGGAAGGAAGGGGTTAACTATTCAAGAGGGCAAAGCAATGTTCAAATGTGTAGTCAGTGTCAGAGAATTCACACTTATTCAACACGTGTCAATTTTACCAACCCTGAGCCATCCTGTTATGCTTATACATTGCTTGCCACGGGTCTTGTTTATAAAAGCATCACATGTCTACACCAATACGAGGCACACCCTTGGCGCTCAGTATTAACAGAGGAGCCACAGAATGTTTCCCGTGGCCTGGACAGGTGCTGGGCTCCACGGAGGCCAGGACCAAGGAAGAGAATGGTTTCTTCGTAGACTAGGATAGTTTGACCAGAGGTTTGGCCGCAGCGGACTAAGTGGCAGCTGCTGTTGCTTACCTGGGCATCTTTCCCCTTCATCCCCATCCCCCATAAAAATCCAGTGGTGGTTCCTGACTCCCACCCCACCCAGCCCCCCACTCCCGCAGATACTAAAAGAAAAGCTCTCTTGCCTCCTGCCCACTGCAGTGCATGCAGGTGTGAGGTCCAGTGCCTCCCGGCCACAAGCGTCTCTGGGCCTGTGGCCTTTTCTTCCTTCCCCAGACGCTGCTGTCGTGACCAGCTCTGTGAGAGCCACCCACTTCACAAGGCGCCACGGACAGTGCCCAGACCTACCCGGCTTCCTGTACCTCCTGCTTCCAGCGCGGGAATTCCAATCCACACTGAGGGGTGAGACAAAGCAAGCCTATCCACGTGCGGCCCAGATCGGCAGGGCATTAATGCCCAGTGGGACGGACCTGTGACTAACGGGAGAGGCAGCCCTTCCCCTCCCGACTGACTGTCCTGAGGAGCAGTCATTTCCTACAGCCCTACGAGCCCAAGCATGGGCTGGGCGCGACACCAAGTGGCGGCCAGATCTACCGTGGCCCGCCCCTTCCTCACTCTGTTCTCTGGGGCTGAATCTCTAACCAGGTGGAGCACATGAGCCTCTGCACTCTGGGGACTCCGGGCCAAGACACCAAGTGCTCAGGATCCCCTCCGAGAGGAGAACCGTACCATCTTCCCTCCAAGATGACTTGAGGCGCCTTGTGTCTAGCTGCTTCGATGGAGACCCAATTTCTTTTCTTTCCCTCTCGATTGAGGTGATACCTCTGTGCCCATCCTACTATGCTTGCCCAAGAAGGCCGGCCCACGACTGGGCATCAGACCACCTGGCCCACGACTGGGTAAGCCCCAGGGGGGCCTGCACTGTTACACCCTCTAACACCCCCCTTGGAAAAGACACACACATTGGTTTTTTTTTAAAGTATCTTTTCGGGAGGCTTAAAATGCTTCCCTGCTCCCCCTCTGCTGCCATTTTTTCATGCCTAGTTAAGGAGTAAGAGCTTGGGTTTCACCCATTCCCTTTGTTACCTATACAAGGAGGGGCTGGTTGCCCTCAGGCCTTCCTTGTGCTGCTGCCCAGATGTTCAGTGGGACAGTGGTTCCAAGCACACCAAGGCCCCGAGAAGGCACACGCCAGGTCTCACAGCTCTGCCCCAGGCCCACTGCCAGCACGAGCACACGCTTAGCAAACACCGCCTGGATGAACGGACGGAGGACGGATGGATGGTACCAAGGAGCCGTCTCCTGGCCTCCATCTCGGAGCAGCTGAAGAGCTGAGTACCTTCCTGCCGGTCTAACGCCGGCGAGTCGGCCACATCTGCCTGGGTGCTCTGCCACAGAGGTGGAGGGCAGCCCTCAGACAGGGAGCCCACCAAGACCTCGCTGGTCTCATCTGATCGGCCTTGAGCAAGAAACCTGCTCTCGCTTTTACACACAGAGCAGCAGGAAAGGGTAGGCAGCTGCCGGAGGGGAACCGCCTTTGAACAGCAGCATGATGCTGAGATAAGGCGGGGTCTGGTTACAATCAGCAAAAAGCAGATGCTAACGGATTCCACCAACGTGTACTCGGAAGACCTGATGACAGCTCCCAGCAGCCAGCGAGGTATCACCAATTACCACCCGGGCATTCACCCTCCCTGACTGTTCCTGGCACCTGGCACCTCTTAGATGCCTCTATTCCAACCTAAGGAAAGGAAACAAGGGTAATACACCTTGGAGGGGCCCTACCTACTTGGGGAAAACGGCCTGGAGGAAGAGAAGCACAGAGTCCCTGGATCTGACAAGACATTTACTATGTGTCGAGATGCTTGGATAAAGGTGAATCGTTAACCGTAAAACTCTATACAGAAAGGCGGCCTCATCTGCTGACACAAAATAAAGAAAAACGTTGCTATTCTGAGCCAACGGGGATTCTGTGGATTAACCACCATCTGCTCCACTCTCCCCTCTGTTAACCTGGGTCATGGACCACTAGAACTAGGCCAAAAGCGTAATTTCTGGTGACATCAATAATGGGCATCTTACGGCTTTAAAATAGAAATAAAAAATGAGGTAACCTGGCCCCTCAGCTAACTGCCCCTGGGAAGACGGGTGGAAAAGTGATGTGGACACGTGCCTTTCGGGAATTCTACACCTGGCTGCGTCGGTTTAACCTCACGGATAGAAGGGATTTGTACATCAACCAGGAAGAGAATTCGGTGTCGCCTTAGCTTCTCTTAAACTTAAAAGGATCATACATTTGGTCGTGGAGAGTCACACATCCTCCCGAGTCAGCTGAAGAGACACTGGGTTTGCAGAGGGCGGGAATGGCGAGCTGGCGAATCCGGAGCCTGTTCTTTCTTCCCCTTCAGTTCCCCACACGCTGCTGATCTGGGAGCCGCTGCTCCGGACGCCTCCAAAGGAGGGCGGATCCCATGGAAGACACATACTCCAACCCTCCAGCTGGCACCTACTTAGCAGCAGAAGGCACGAGGCTTCCCAGTGGGCCCCTCTAAGTCCAGGGCAGCACACGATTCCCTGGAGCTGGTGCAGCCCCAGAGGCTGCTGGGTAGTGGTAAAAACCAACCCAAGTAGTTGGTTATTTCTTGTGAAGCGCCAGCCCTCGGACGCAGCCTGACAGCATTCTAGCCCTCTCGTCGCTTTCATTAATTCTGCATGTATTTCTAATCTCTACTCCATGTGAGGTCTTCCCTCTGCACCCCTGGCACGCTGTCCCCCCAACCCCCTACAGTGATGCTCCATAGACAGAATGAAGGTGCAGTGTAATGGGCTGGACCCATTGGCTCCAGACTTCATTCTGCAAAGCAGTAGGCCAGGGTGGGCGCTGTACGATTTGGTGGATGGGACATCAGAGAAATGCCCAAAGACAAAGAGGAGACAAGTGTGGTGACTGGTGACAGCGAAGTCAGAGCAGAGCCAAGGAGGAGAAGAGAGCAAAGCCGGAGGCCATCAGCAGGCCCCAGGGCAGCTAACTCACCTTCCCACCTTAGCACCAGATGCGTAGGAGACAGGGACTGTTGGGGCTCTGTTTACCCACTATAGACAGTCCCCAGTCCCTGACTTGACTGACACAGTTGACTTAATATTTTTCAACTGTATGGTGGTGAGAAAGCAGTGCGTACTCAGTAGAAACCAGCCAGGCAGAGCTATGAGATTTGGTCGGTTAGATGCATTAAATGCATTTTCAACTTAGGATATTTTCAACTTATTTGGGGTTTATTGGGTCGTAACTTCATCATAAGATCCATATTTCTAGCCTTAAACATTCAGAATCGAAAGTAAATCAGGTTCCTAAAAAATAAAATAAAATTGCCATATAATCCAGCAATCTCACTTCTGCGTATTTACACGAAAGAATTGAAAGAAGAGACTCAACAGATGTTTACACACCCATGTTCATAGCAGCATTATTCACACAACAGCCAAAAGATGGAAGCAACCCAAGTGTCCATCAACAGATGAATGGATAAACAATATGTGGTAAATTCATACAATGGAATATTATCTAGCTTTGAAAAGAAAGTAAATTCTGACACATGGCACCACACAGATGAACCTTAAAGACATTATGCTAAGTGACGTAAACCAGTCATAAAAGGACAAATATGTGGGATTCCGCTTTACATGAGGGACCTAGAGCAGTTAAATTCATAGACAGGAAGTGGAACAGAGGTTACCAAGGCCTCAGGGGAGGGGGGAGTGAGGAGTTATTGTTTCGTGGGTATAGAATTTCAGTTGGGGAAGATGACCAAATTCTGGAGATAAATGGTGGTGATGGATGCACAGCAATTGACTGTACTTAATGCCACAGGCTGTACCCTTAAAACGGTTAAAATGGTAATTTTTGGGTCATACATATTTTATCATAATTTTTAAAAAGGAAAGTCAAGCATGAGCTATTCCCATGGTGATATAAAAATCATGACACAATTGTACTAAAGGGGTTAAGAGGCCAGGTTATTTGAAATCAGGAAGGTCCTGTAAAATCCTGAAAAGGTACAGTCCAGTTAACTGGACTAAAACTATAAGCGCCTACCACCTGTGTTCTACGGATGCAGTTCTTGCTCCAACTAGACTGGGCAGCTTTGTCACTAAACTAGTTATATAACACCTGGCAAGGGAGTTACGTCTCCCTGTGCTTCCGTGGACCGATATGTACAATAAAAGGGTCAAATTAGATCGCCAAAGCCCCTTTCCTTCAGGCTAGGGGGGTTCCGGAGGGCCCCGGAGCGGTAGCCCCATCCCAGACTCACCAAGTCAGAAACTGCAAGAGCCCAGCCATCTAGGTTTGAGCTTTGAGAACCACCGAGATAGGACATTCTATGGTTTTATAACTGATAATGACCTGGGTAGACCACACTTTTAAGAAAACAAATAGCACAAATATGCAAACACTTAAGACAGATGCATTAGAATGACTAGGAATGAATAAGTTAATTACGTTTAAAAAACATAAGGTGTAAACATAAAGTAGCAAATTCACTTTTTAAAAATCCGAGTTAATGTATCTGAGTGATGGATATCCTTAAAATTATAAGCGCCTACCACCTGTGTTCTAAGGATGCAGTTCTTGCTCAAAATATTTTGGACATTTTATTTGGAACTGACTTCTGAGTCAGTTTAGAAGCCAGATGAGATCAGCTCCATTTGTTTGTAACTCACAGTATCTCCATTCAGCTTGACCATATACCTTCTGTCCTGATTAGGCCGCTTCCAAAACACAAATCCCCCTGAAAGGAAGACTGCTCCTCACTGAGGATACTGAAAAAATGTGCCACAGGCTTAAAGGCGAATTCCAAATGGGGGCCCAGACGTGTTTGGGAGAATGACCGAACTGTGTTTGGCATCCCAGGGTGCCCATCTGGAAGTGGGCAACACTCATTCATCCAGCCTCAGGCTGAGAGCCGGAGGTGGAACGGGAGACACATGCCCTTCAGAGCGAGTAGAACCGTCATCGCCATTTCACAGGTGAAGCCACGAAGGCCAGCGGGGCTGAAGGCTTTGTGTAAGGCGATGACACTCAGGTGGAACCAGGCACTACACTCTAGAACAAGCATGTCCAACTCACGGCCCACAGGATGCATACAGCCCATAACAAGTATTTTTGCAGCCCAGCCAATATAACAGTATGTAAGAAATGTTTTAATAAAAAATTTGTAACTTAATTTTTACAATATCCTGTTATACATAATCCTATCTAATAATATCCTATCTAATGATAGACAAATATGCAAATTGACCATACCTCCGACACGCCCACAAGTCACGCCCACCATCCAATCAGAGTGAGTATGCAAATTAACCCAAACCAAGATGGCTACAGCCACAGAGAGCAAGGTTTCCTAGGTAACAGAGGAAGCCAAGCTTTCCGCCTGCCCTTGCCAGGCCTAAGCCTCCACTCAAGCTACAAAGTTTCAATTATAGAAGGTAAACAAATTCAAACAAATGGCAGCAGAATGGAGCTTGAGAGAGCAGGCCAGGGTTGCCACAGGCAACAGGGGAAGCAAAGCTTTCCGCACACCCTGGCCGGGACCACCCGCTTAAGGCAACAAAGTTTCAATTATAACCCCAACACAAATGGCTGCGGGCCTCGGAGGGAGCCCTAGGCTTGGCTCCGCTCCAGGCTACAAAGTTTCAATTGTAGAAGGAAAATAAATTCCAGATACCAGGGCCTCCGCTTAGGTTGCCAGGGGGCGTGGCCAGCCTGCAAACCACCACAGGTCCCTCGCTCAGGCCGCCCCACACCCCATGGGAACCCCCACCTGATCCGGGATGCCCTTCAGGGCAAACCAGCTGGCCCCCACCCCTGTACCAGGCCTCTATCCTATCTAATAAAAGAGTAATATGCAGATTGATCATCACTGCAACACACAATATAGCTGCCCCCATGTGGTCAAAGATCCTGCCCCCATGTGGACACAAGATGGCCACCACAAGATGGCCAGCAGGAGAGGGCAGTTGGGAGGCACCCGGCCTGCAAGGGAGGGCAGTTGAGAGGGACCAAGCCTGCAAGGGAGGGCAGTTGGAGGTGATCAACCCTGCAGGAGAGGGCAGTTAGGGGTGACCAGGCTGGCAGAGGAGGGAAGTTGGGGGCAAACAGGCTGGCAGCAGAGTGGTTAGGGGGTGATCAGGCTGGCAGGCAGAAGCGGTTAGGGGCAATCAGGAAGGCAGGCAGGCAAGCAGTTGGGAGCCAGCAGTCCTGGATTGTGAGAGGGATGTCCGACTGCCCGTTTAGGGATCCGACTGCCCACCGGGATCGGGCCTAAACGGGCAGTCGGACATCCCTCGAGGGGTCCCATATTGGAGAGGGTACAGGCTGGGCTGAGGGACAACCCCCCTCCGTGCACAAATTTCGTGCACCGGGCCTCTAGTTATTAATAACGAACTACAACGTTTGCTAATGACTGATTACTATAATCATGTTGCAGCTACTTCCCTTATGTGCCTTCACGCAGGTGCACCATTTCTCTCCACTAATACTAGCAATGAATACTTTAGCAGCCGATTGGACTGACTTGTTTGGTGTGCACAACAGGAAATATTTCGCTTTCAGAGAACAAGAAAAATAGGTTTATTTGCGTGACACTTATTAATTTGTGCAGTTATTCAGTGTCTGGTAAGTTAATGTTCAAGATAAAATATTAATTTTATTAAAATGTTCTATTATTTTATGTTAACGATAACTCATTTATTTCAGTCCTTTGTATTTCGCATGTCTCTATCGAAATAAACCTAAGTTTCTATGAAAATTGAAGCTTTTGTTTTTTTGCGGCCCACATAAGCTTAAACCTTGTTTACTTGGCCTGTGTTAGCCTTTGAGTTTGACAGGTTTGCTCTAGAACAAGCTAATTACCTTTGAACCAGGGAGTGGACGAGGATGGGAGGCCCAACCCACCAGGCCGTGATGTCAGATCAGAAGAGGAGGCTCCAGCCCCGCCCCTTTCTCCATCACCCAACAAAAGGCTCCTTTGAATTAACTGAATATTTTGGCACCAGTCTTGGTCGATTCTTTCTCCTTCGGTGGGTTGGCACATATTTCTAGCATCCCACAGAGTCCGGGGAGAGCGAGGAGGGTGGCAGAGGCCTCCTCATGTAGCCATGCAACCTCTGGTCTTTGGAAGGAGGCCCCAGTGGACTGCTGGCCCCCCGAACTTCTGCCCGGCCCTCGGGGGGAGGCCTCCCTCCTTGCTCCGCCCTGTGTTATTCTAAAGTGTTCACTTTGGGGGAGGGGCGAGGGGGAGATACTAAACGTGGAATATTATTTTGGAAATATATCAAGCTTTTTCCTAATCCCACCCTCAGCTCCTCAAAAGGCCTTTAACGTCATCTTCCTTTATGGCTGCCTCCCCAACACCCTACGGCCTAAACCTCGCATTTTATCCTTATACGGATGTTCTGCATTGCTCTCTATGTTGTGTGTAATTCTCTCTCTAGTCAGAGGACATGCCCAGTGGCTGATGTGTGAAATTCTCTTTATTTTCCGTAACATCCAGGATAGTGTCGGGCAGAGTAGACACTCAGCCATCACGCGGTGATGGTGACGATGCTAAGTCACATGACCGTGACTCCCTAGTGGTGTTGGGCACTGGCCTAAGTGCTCTGTTGATGGGTATCATCTCATGAGCTACACCAGTGATGGGCAACCTTTTGAGTTTGGTATGTCAAACTTCACCAAAAAACTGAGCATAACTCGGGTAGTGTGTCACTTTGAGGAAAAAACATTATTTCACGATATTTATAGTTTAAATAACATAAATGTTTCATCCTCGGCATGCGGCCGCCTCAGTGGCCGCGTGCCATCAGAAATGGCACTGATACGCGTGTCAGAGGTTCGCCATGACTGACACAGTTGTCCTCATCGCAGTACAATGTGTGAGTTGCTATTACCTCCACTTTTCAGATAAAAAAAGATTAAATAACCTACTCAAGGTCAAGGGGGAAAGCTTGGTGCCAATCTATGTCTCCTGAACTCCAAAGGCAGAGCTCGTAACACTTTGTCACTGCTCTCTCCTCAAGATCCCAGACTAAGGAGTGAGGACACCCCGACCTTGTTGCCACCCCTGTGTACGCCATGCCCCAGCCAGGCTCTCTGCTTCCTGCTGAACCTCCAGGCTCAGGGGAGGGGCAGGAGGAAGGGACCTCAAAACCAGGGGGTCATTTTAGGAACCATCACCAAGGCGACTGAGGCTGAAAGACTGGGGAGGGGAGAGAGAAGCTGCCTGCCAGCCGAGGGCAGAGCCTTGCTGGGCACAGACTTCTTCTCCCTTAGGCCTGGCTGCCTTCCCATTTGGGGGCCACTCTATCCACACACATTACCCACAGGGCTGAAAGCCCCCCAAACACGGTCCTGCCTGAAGCCCAATGCCTTCCATCCCCCCGACAGGGTGAGGGGGCCACATCATGGCCATGTGCCCACAGAGGATAACTGTCGCTCCAGCAGAAAGCGGGATACATTGATTTTAACCCCCAAAGCAGAACTCCGTGTTCTGAGTGAGAGGCATGGGTGGGCGCCGAGGTGCTGAGGACTCTGTTCGTATCTCCCTGCCCATCTGGGTTCCTGTGGCAAACAGGACAGGGCAGAAGGAGCACTGAGGTGGGCGTCAGGATACCCGGGTTTGGGTCCCAGCCCTTCAGTAACTCTCTGGTCCTCAGGCACCTCACTCTTCCAGCTGGGGGGTCGCTGCACAGCTTGTACAGGGCCTCCCAGCTGCCCGGTCTACAGCTCTGGGACCAGGCTGCGGAAGCCGCCCTGCCGGTCACATGCTCTGGCACCAGCCAGGCTGCAGACATGGAGAGCCGATGCGGAGATAGGCCCTTCTCCCGGCCCACTCCTGGGGAATTTGACCCCGCTCCCCCTCACCCACAGCCGGCTCTGACAGTCTTCCAAGGAAAATGCTGACCTCTGGCCTGCTTGATTCCCAGTTAAACAAAGAACTGCAAGCTGGTGAGCTGGGACCGTCCTCCCGAGGCCGGGTCATCTTCCACCTGCCAGCTGACTCCGGCACTCCACACCCCAGCTGCACCGCCCCAGGAGGGGTCCAGAGCTCCCCGAGCGGCCACCGCCCCACGTGACTTCAGTGAGAGGTGAGGGATGGGTAGGGACCAGGAAGCAGAGTGTATGGGTCACCGCCTGCCCTGCACAGCTGTCACTCAAATCGGGCTTTCAGGGCAGGATGCCCTCGACTTCACCGCTTCAGCTTGTTGTAGCCAAGCTCAGACTCCATTTCGGCCAGGCGGGCTCGTCCCCAATGGCCAGGAGGGCTTGCCCCGTGGTGCCTCTTGGCTTTACAGACGAGGCCTGCAAAGGGAGCCACCCAGGGCTCCTCTGTACGTGCTCCTTCCTTCCAGCTCTGCTCCAGATCTTTCCTCCCTCCCAGTCCACCTTCGACGCACCACACCTCACCAGCCTCACGTACGTGATTTCAACAGCTATGTGGGTGTTTCTGAACTTGACGAATGTACAACATCTTGCAAGAGAAAAAAACAAACATCTTCAAACTCCCATATGTGTATCCAAGAACCCCCAGGGGTCTGCATACCCCAGTGTGAGAGAGACTGTCTTAAGAAACCAAAATCTAATTTTAGGGAAAGTGTCTTTTAATTGCAAATTAGAACTGCAAACGAGTTATCTTTATAACTGGTAGACTAATAGAAAAGCATGTTGCAAACACTCTCACAGAATCCAATGAGAACCGAGAGCTACACAGCTGTCACTCATTCATCCAATATTCACGGAGCCCTCCCGTGCGCCCGCCGATGGCCCTGGCCCTGGGACCCAGTGTGAACGAGACACTGTCCTCGCCCTGGAGGAGCTGCTCCCAGTGCAGGAGGCAGTGAGGGAGGCAGCACACAAGTAAACAGTGTAAGTGCTGACAGGAAAGAGCGCGGTGAAGAAGGCAGGCAGGGGACGAGGGGACGTGAGGGTGTGGGAAGGGCGAGTCTGACGGAGGATGGTCAGGAAATGGGGCCACAGCAGAGGCCTGACTAAAGAAGGTGAAGAAGGGAGAGTGAGCTGGGAGTGATGGGGGGAGCAGCTCCAGGCAAGGGAACAGCGAGGAAGGGCCCCAGGGCAGGAGCAGCTGGGATCCTGAGGAAGAGCAGAGGGACCTGGGGGAAGAGCGGTCATCGGGGTGAAGGGTGTGCCGGGCGTGCCACGAAGATGCGTCTGACTTTATGGCACGTGTGAAGGGAGGCCACTGGAGGTCGGAAACAAGAGGGGATGGGTTTTTCCTTTTCTGCCTCCGTCCACTCCCGGGCCCTTTGTGTGCATCTGGTGGCCCCATCAGACTGGGAGCTCACTGACGGCAGGAACGATGCTCCCCTACCTCCCGACACCTTCCCGTTAGCCTCTGGCACAGGCCCACTCACAGTACAGCTTCGCAGGCTAGTGCCTCAATCCAGAAATGTGCTCCTGGGCTGGGGCGCAAGGAGCATTAGTTCCGGCAGAGGCTCCACAATGAAGAGAGGCAAGAACTGTGCATCTGTCCCAGACAGACAGGCCTGCCTGGAACTGCCCCCCACCAGCCACCTAAGGCAGCTCTGCACAGGCGTGGCCTACCTCGGTGACACACCCACAGGGATGGGCCACGTGGGGCCCTGAGGGGCCCAGGTGGAGGCTCAGGCAAGGCTGGTCCCCGCCCCCCAAGCTGAGGCTCCATCCTGGGGAATGACTGGTACCAGGCCCTGCATCAGCATCACTTCAACAAACAACCTCTCACCTCCAGTGCAGCCACAACCCCAGGGGAGCCTCAGCTGCCCGTATCCATAGCAACCGGCCTCTGTGAGTTGCAGGCCCCAGAGGGAGGCGGCAGCACACTCCTGCTGCTGGTCCTGAGAAGCGTTCCTCCGCCTGTCTGGGAAGCCCTCGGCTCCTGGAACAGGTGTCACCGGCTTCCTCTCTCTGTCGGCAAGGTGCAAATGGGGACCACGCAGTGATGTGAAGATAGGATGTTCTCTTGGGTCCTATTTGAAGCGTATCCTGCACAAAATCTTGCTTTTACATTTAAAACCTGGGAAGCCAGGGTGGGGGGCAACCAGGAAATAAAACAAGGTCACACAGCTGGAAGAACTTGAGATCTTCTGTCCTCGGCGTCTCAGATGACACCCCACCCCAGCTTGCAGAGGAAACCCACGTCTTTACTTTTTAAAATGAATTAAAAATAAAAACACCAGCAGGAAACACTTTGCTTTTTTCTCAGTTTCTTAAACGAGATCGCGGCCTGGGGACCCTCGTTTCATCATGACGCACCCCTTTTTGGTGAGGCCAGCAGAGCCTTCTGCTCTACCTCAACCCCACAGGTTATGGCTCAAACCTGGGCAGGGATGAGGGGCTGCCTGGAGTGACTGCAAAAGAGGTTCCTAGGCTTTCTTTTAAAATAAGTCATTCACGGCCCCTGCTACAGAGATACGGGCTGAGCCTATTTTCCAACCCTAGAAGAGTATGTTCAAACTCACAGAGCAGGCCTGGTTCAGACACTGGGCACATCAAGCCAGCCTCACCCAAGGGGCGGCTGGCACCACCAGCTGCTCCTGAGACCAGGGCCCACCCGCCATGAGAACCCCGTGTTTGGCAAACCACGGCTCACAAGCCACATGCGGCTCTTTGGCCCCTTGAGTGTGGCTCTTCCACAAATTACCACAGCCTGGGCGAATCTATTTTGAAGAAGTGGCGTTAGAAGAAGTTTAAGTTTAAAAAATTTGGCTCTCAAAAGAAATTGCAATCGTTGTACTGTTGATATTTGGCTCTGTTGACTAATGAGTTTGCCGACCACTGCCCCAACCCATCTGATCACTGGACAAAATCAAACCAGATTAAGAAAACACTCCTTCCTTATACTTAAAGTGAACTCATTCCTGCAACTCCTGTCTCCTGAAAGATGCCAAATCTTCAAATAAAAGCAGAACTAAGAAGTATGCCCAACTCGATTCTCTTCTCTCCGTCCCTTTCTGCAACCTAAGGAAATAACTATTTCTCAACTTCCAGTCTTCACTCTTTCTCTTTTATTTTTGTTAACCCCTACCTGAGGATATTTCTTTTCCTTTGATTTTTTTTTTTTTTTTTTTTTTTTTAGAGAGAGTGGGAGGGAGAAAGACAGAGAGAGGGAAACATTGATGTGAGAGAGACACATCAACTGGCTGCCTCTGGCACGGGGATTGAGCCTGCAACCATGGTTGAATGGAATTGAACCAGAGACCCTTCAGTCTGAAGGCTGATGTTCTAACCACTGAGTAAACCAGCCAGGGCTTCACGCTTCCTCTTGCCAAAGAACTATCCCCTGTCTTCGAAATAAAAATAAAGCTGACCGTCCCCTATAAAGGTGAGAGAGAAAAAATGTACCATGTGGCTGCCCCTGATCCTATGAGAAAGCACATCTGGTGGGACTCACAGAAGCAGACACCTGCGGCCTAGGAGAGGGTCCCTGTCCCCTCTACACTCTCCATCCCTGTCCTTCCCTCCCCACACTCCTCCTCCTGCATGCACAGGTGGGGTGCGGTGAGCCCAGCTAACGTACCTATCTTACTGCTCTGGGGGTACAGAGACCATGCACATCAGGTACTCCGACAGGGTGGACACACAGTGGTGGTTGTTATTAGCTACTACAGGCCTGATGCAAGAAATTCATGCAAGGGGCTTGGCCCTCGAGGCCCTGGCAGCTGCCTCAGCCCTCACAGCCCCAGCTTTGTCCAGAAGGTCATCTGGCTGCCTGGTCTAATTAGCATATTACGCTTTTATTATTATAGACTAGTGGCCCGGTGCACGAAATTTGTGCATGGGGGTGGGGGGGTGTCCCTCAGCCTGGCCTGCACCCTCTCCAATCTGGGACTCCTTGGGGGATGTCTGACTGCCGGTTTAGGCCCGATACCACAGGGACATCCCTCTCGCAATCTGGGACCACTGGCTCCTAACTGCTCACCTGCCTGCCTGCCTGACCACCCCTAACCACTCTGCCTGCCGGCCTGCTTGCCCCCAACTGCCCCCCCCACCGGCCTTCTCGCCCCCAACTGCCCCCCCCCTGCCAGCCTGATCGTCCCCAACTGCCCCCTCTGCCAGCCTGATCACCCCCAACTGCCCTCCCCTCCTGACCTGATCGCCCCTAACCTCCTCTGCCTCGGCCCCGCCACCATGGCTTTGTCCGGAAGGTCTCCTGGTCTAATTAGCATATTGTGCTTTTATTAGTATAGATTCTTTAGGAGGACCACAAATTTTCTGAAAGGAGATTATTGACAACGATGTCAATAATATGTCATAGTTGAATCCCCACATTTAGCTCAGTACTGGGCACACTGCCGGAATTTTTAAAAATAAAAATGAAAATGTTCATTAGCTCTCGTTAAAGAGGCCGCAGACTCCTTTCCTACTGGTCCCTGCTCTGTCCCCAGGCTGCCTTGGCTTGTTTCCCCCAGGGGACAGTTATCCTCACATGACCTTCTCTCTTCCCATTCAGAAGACTCCCCATAAAATCAACCAGTGAAACGCTCTAAGAAGGCCAGTCTCTCCGCATCCCGCCCCACCAGGTCTTGCCAGGCCTCCTGGATGGTGCTCAGTAACCAGCAGAACAATGAACCGGCAGAGGGATTCCAGCCGGTGCAATTAACACCCTCCCGGCTGGGCAGGTTTCCCTCCAGGATGCCCAGATCTGCCGATTCCTCTTCGCTCCTGGGAAACACCAACTGCTGCCACCGCACTGGGAAGACCCCACAGACCAAACAGAAGCACCCGATGGGCCCAGGAAACAAGACTGGCCAAGCGGTGACGGTTGACGCTGCGTGATCGGAACATAAGGATTCAAGTCACTATCCTCTCTCCTTTCGTATGTTGTGAAAAATAAAACAAAACATTAATAATGTTTTACCAGAACCAGGGCAAGAAGACGCAAAGGGTTGTCTTTTCAAACCTAGGGGGAACTCCAGGCCTAGACTTCCAGTTGAAAAGTCCGGGAAATTTCTCTGGCTCGTGGGCACTGGAAGGACCAAGGAGCACTGAGGCGGTGTGTGGAAATGACATTGGCCTCTGTGAGCTTGGGCAAGTCACTTAGCTCCTCAGCTTCCTCACCCTTAAAACGCAGGTCTGTCCTCCTCACAGGGCTGCCCTATAAACATGGCAGCCCCTGAAGAGTGCCTACCCACCAGGGTCTGGAAGCAGCCCACGTGCCCATCAGTAGGTGAGTGGATAAAGAGCTGGGGTACATTTACACAATGGAATACTACTCGGCCGTAAAAAAAGAAGAAGAAATCTGGCCCTTATCCATCCTTTGCTAACTGAAATAAGCCAGTCAGGAAAGACAAATATCCCATGATCTCGCTTATATGTGGAATCTAATGAACAAAATAAACTGGCGAACAAAATAGGTCCAGAGGAATGGATGCAGGGAACAAACTGCAGTGGGGAAGTGGGAGGAGGGGATGGAGAGATTAATCAAATAACTTATATATATACTAGAGGCCCAGTGCATGAAATTCGTGCATGGGGGGGGGTGTCCCTCAGCCCAGCCTGCACCCTCTCCAATCCGAGAGCCCTCAGGGCATGTCCTGCTGATGGCTTAGGCCCGCTCCCTGTGGTTCTCTGCTCTCTGCGGAGCTTGCCTGCTCCACACCATAGCGATGGGCAAGCAGGCCCTGCTGGGTGCTGCCTGCAGGCCCACTTGCCTGTTGTGGATCGCCAGCAGCTACAGCCAAGCAGGCCCTGCTGTCTGCTGTCAAGCTGCGCCGCTGGACCCACCCCCAGGCCCACCCTGAGGTTGCCTGTCCTGCCCTGCCTGGCTCCCCGGGCCCCACAGCAGCTGCGGCCGCTGGGGTCTGGCCCTGCCTCCCTCTTTGGCCCTTGAAGCAGCCTCGGCGGCTGCTGACCAGGCCCTCCCCCAGTGCAGGTGCATGGAGGCGGGTCCAGGCGCCGCCACTACCGCTGCCCCAGACCCGCGAACGCTGATGGGGGCGGGTCCGGGCGCCGCCGCCGCCCCCCCCCGCCAAAGACCCCTCAGCGTTAGCGGGTTGGAGCGGTGGCGGCAGTGGTGGCGCCTCTGGACCCGCCCCCATCAGCGTTTGCGGGTCTGGGGGTGCCACTACCGCTGCCACTACTCCGACCCGCGAACGCTGAGGGGTCTCCCTGCAGCGGCCACGGATCCAGCCGTTGAGAGGCGCAGGGGGCGGGACTCGTGAGTCCCGCCCCCTGTGCCTCTCAATGGCTGGATAGGCCACCCCGAGTCCCACCCCCCCAGCCTCCTGCTGCCCAATCGTGGGCGTAGCGGAGTGATGGTTATTTGCATATTACTCTATTATTAGATAGGATTATTAGATAGGATATGCATAGCCCGGAGACGCAGACAACAGTGTGGGGAAGGCCTGCGGTGGGGAAGGGGCTGGGTGGAGAGGACGAAGGGGAGGGAAATGGGGGACAACTGTAATACCAACAATAAAAAAAATATATTTTTAAAAGCTGTGGTACATTTACACAATGGAATACTACTCAGCCATAAAAAAGAAGAAAATTTTATCCTTATCCATCCTTTGTGATGGCATGGATGGACCTGGAGAACATTATGTTAAGTGAAATAACATTATGTTAAGAGGAAGACAAGTGCCACATGATTTCACACATATGTGGAATCTAATGAACAACATTAACTAACAAGCAACATAGAGACAGACTCCTAGACAGAGAGCAGGCTGCCAGCTGTCAGGGGAGGGGGTGCTGGAGGGCTGGGTTGGGGGTGGAGGGATTGAGCAAAAAGAGAAAGAGAAAAAACTCATGGACACGGGCAACAGTGTGGTGATTGCCGGGGGAGCGGGGTATGGGAAGAGGTGGAGAGTGTAGGGCGGGGTAGGGGGGGAGGCGATAAATGATGATGGACGAAGACTTGACTTGGGTGGTGAATACCCAACACAGGGTACAGATGATGTGCTGTAGAACTGTGCACCTAAAACCTGTATAATTTTGTTAACCAGTGTCACCCCAGAAAAAAATCAATAAAAAGGAAAGGAAAAAAAAAAGAAGCTTAATGGAATCAAACTCCAGAAGTCAGCTAGTGACCAAGAGTAACTAAGGTACACTGAGGGTGGGGGGGGGGGGAACGTGCAGTGAAAGGAACTCAAAACTCCACTGCCTGGGGACCCCGAGTCCCCAGACCCCGTGGAAGACGGAAGTGTTTGAAGCACAGCGTTTGCCACAGGCACTCAGTGAGAGGATACAGAGCACCAGGCTCGGGGAGAGGGATGCCCACCACTCAGGCTTGGTACGGCAGTAGGTTTAAACAGGAGGCATCGCCAGGAAGGGCTTCTGAGCATTTAAGTACCATAATGACTCAAAGAGATATCTGTAATGTCCATAATAGCAGCATTGTTCACATAGTCAAAAGGTAGGAAAAACCCAGGCGTCCACTGCTAGATGAATGGATAAACAAAATGTGGTATATCTTTTTTTTTTAATATATATTTTATTGATTTTTTACAGAGAGGAAGGGAGAGGGATAGAGAGTTAGAAACATCGATGGGAGAGAAACATTGATCCGCTGCCTCTTGCACACCTCCTACTGGGGATGTGCCCGCAACCAAGGTACATGCCCTTGACCAGAATCGAACCTGGACCCTTCAGTCCGCAGGCTGACGCTCTATCCACTGAGCCAAACCAGTCAGGGCAAAATGTGGTATATCTGTAACGGAATAGTATTCGGCTACATCATGGATGAGCCAGGAAGCCATCACACTAAGTGAAATAAGCCAGGCACAGAAATACTGTGCGATTTTACATATGTGAGGTTCCTAGAGTAGTCACAGTCAGAGAGACGGAGAGTGGGAGGAGGGAGGAGCTGCTGTTTAACGGGCACAGAGTTTCAGTTGAGGACGAAAAGTTCTGGAGGTGCACAGTGGTGATGGTTGTACAACAGTGTGAATGCACTTAATGCCAGGGAACTGTGCGCTTACACATGGTTAAAACGGTACATTGTATACTGTGTATATTTTACCCTAAGGATATAATGATAGAAAAGGAAAAAAACACCATAATGACAACATCTCGATTTTAGTTTGTATCCCTTTTTTCCCAAGAGCTGCAAGCAGCCTTAAAATATACCCACGTGTAAAAATAGGTCAACGGGATGCCGGAAAGGCAGTGTCCCCCTCAAACAGGTCAGAGTCAGCCTTATCCCTGCCCATCCGCCTGCCCGAGGAGAGGAGGAGCTGCAGACCCGGCACGAAGGAAGTGGTCGGCCCATCGGCAGGACGGGCCGGAAGCAAGTGGGACACAGCCTCCCTGCCAGACCCCACCGGCTGGCCCTGACTGCACCACGCATGAGGAGCTGGCCTTCCTCTCTCGCACCCCACCTGGAGCTGCCCTCTGAAGTCTACTGTCGCTCAGAAGGACTTGGAACTCCAGGGTAAACGGCCCCCAGGAAAGCGGCTTCCCTACCCACCTGGATGCAAAGAATGGTGGTGACAGTGAACACGGGGACAAAGCCTGCAGCAGGAAAGGCCATCCCTGCCGCCTCTCCTCCCCCACATGACCCAGGGCTTCCCTTCCGGAATCCCACATCCATTTCCCGACTGAGAGCCATCCTCCACATCTCCAGTTCCTCAGCCACAGGCCAGAACTCCTGCAAATCTCTCTCTACTACTTCCCTGGACTGACTGCCGAGGCAGAGGGAGGGCATCCCCACCACAGACCCTGGTACGCAGGTCCACAAACCGGGGGAGAGGAGGCTGAAGGGCTCAGGGCAGGATGAAGAGGGTGCAGAGGGTGTGAGTCTCACACGACTCTCCCCTGACGGGTATCCAGCGCTGAAGGGACCCCAGAACCACACTGCACACACAGAGGTCTGGAACGGGCAAACCCAACCCACACGGACAGGGCCCTGGGGAGGCTGGCTGCAAATGGGATGAGGGAACATGTAAGGCGATAAAACCTTCTACATCTTGATGGATGGGGGGTTACATGGGTGCATATACTTGTCAAAACCCACCTAACTGCCCTTAAAAGGAGTACATTTTATTGAATGTAAATTATACCTCAATTCAGATTTTAAAAGTTAAAAAACAAAACCCCTAAGAGCTCGGGGAAGAGAGTCCCCATGTTTTAGTAGTAACTTAGGAGGCAGACGTACATGCTCAGGAAAGATGACAATACATCCCAGAGGACTGTATTCACCCCGAGATTGTACGCTGAATCCAAGAGGCCTGCAGGCCCCACCTGCCTCCACCTCTCCCACCAAGCCCAGAATTTCCGAGTCAGGCAAACAAGGACCCCATCAGACCTGACTCGGGGGGATGGAAGTTAGAGCTCCGGTGCGCCCTCAGAACTACTTAGTAACTTCCTGTCTTTGTCGGGGATTTGTGGAGGGGGGCAGGGGAGCAGGTCCTACCCTTGGCTCTAGGTGTATGCTTAGCCCATTGCCTGTCACTTATGTTCTCCTGACAAAGGGCGGGGTGCAGGGGAGCTGAGGGCCATGGGAGGGGAGAGCTGCGAAAAGCCCAACTAAAGCAGTTGTCGCCATGGCCCGTGCAGGCTTCCAGCCCTCGGGCCGCCTGGCCAACCTGCAAACAATTTGCACAATGTTCCCTCACGGCTTGTTTTTCAGGAGGTGAAGTATTCTGACTCGAATCCTGCTTTCTTCAGGCACTTCCAGGTCCCCATTCTGTTTTTCTTTCCCTCCACATAGTCCAGCTCAGGCCTGTGGACTTCGGAGTCTGCCCACTCCTGGTCTAACCTGGAGGCCGAAGGAATAGGGAGGCCGGGTCCGCCCTCTTCCCTTCACGGGCGCACAGCCAGGGGATGGGGACATAGGAGGAAGGGACATGAGCAGGACGCTTGGATTTGCTCGGTGGGAAAGCCAGCTCCAGGGGAATCAACATTCGAGGTGCCTGCATTAACATCCACTCCCAGCCCACCTTCTTCTAGAAGCCGCACTCAGACTCCGCCTCTCCCCCTTAATCATTGGGCGACCTGAGGCAAGTCACCACCTTCATCATTTCCCTCCTACAGACAGACGGGACTTCAGCACCTGCCTCACCAGGCCATGGAAGGGATGAGGAGGACATACATCCCCAGCACATGGAAGCGATGGGGGACAGCCAGAAAGCAGAAGCCATCCTCCGCTACCCCCGCCCCCCATTCTGACCCTGCCCACCTAGAGCAAAGTGGGAAAGCGATAATAGATGTGGGCTGACCCCATCACCAGGCCCGCCTTTAGTGTCCAATACCAGGAGAACATGCTGTGTTAGCACGGAAGTGAGAATGTGGGCCTCCAAGTCTTTCTAAATGTCAACAGATGTTTGCTTTCGGCACCAAGTGTCCCGAATTCCTGAGATGATGAACTGGATGGTGGGGCTGGGACAAGGCAGAGGTGGGAAGGGGAGCAGGGCGCTGGCAGGGAAAGGGAAGCTCTGGGCACGTGCAGTCAGGAGGAGGAGCCGGAGGCGGGGAGAGAGAGATAGACACAGGATGGTGGGTTAGAAATGCAGGGCCCTGAAGAGGCCATCACGGGGCAGAAGGGGGGGTGGAATCAGCCGTGATTCGATCCTCAGGCCCCCAAAGAGCTGGACACCAGCTGAGCTGTGTCCCATGAAGTCAGAAATGAGGCATAAGCTGGCAGAGGGCTCTCACCTCCAGGGACCGGACATAAATGGGGCGGAGGGCAGCCAGGGAGCAAAGACCTGACCTTGAGCATCTCCCTCGCACTGGCTCCTGCGGCGGCCAATGGGGGTGGCAGCAGGAGCAGCTAGGGGACTACTGGGGGGGTAACCTGACCCCAGATGAACAGCAGGAAACAGAACGACTGGCACTCGGTGCGTGCGTGCGTGCGTGCAGGCCTGGGCCCAGTGTACAACTGCGTAGGACCCTGGGGAGTGAGGGGAGGGGAGTTGGTGGCAGAGGAATGGCCCTGGATAGAGGAATCCTCCTCTTTTCCTCCTGTGCTAAATGCTTTCATAGATGAGTTTATTTATCTTCCAAAAGTCCAAGAGGCAGGCGCTATTAATATCACACTCGGCAGACGAGGAAACCGGGAGTCACGGCTCGGGGTGGAACTGGGACTGGAACCAGGCAACCTGGCTCCACACCCACGCGTCTGGCACTCCACCACCCGCTCCGGGCTGCACCCACCCATCGCTGCAGCAAGTCACACAAGCACACACACATGCACACATACAAGCACACACATGCACACACACATGTGCGCACACACAAACGAGCACACATGCACACACATGCACGCATACACAAAAGCACACACACATGCACAGACTGCCCCAGCACATTCTTCCCCGAGGCTGAGGACTTCTTCCTGGGTGAAGGAGACATATCTGACCGGAGGGAGGAAACAAAACTCCACTAATCCCAGGCTGCCCGGAGCTCCCCGGGGGTTCCCTCCGGCTCCCTGTCCCACCCTGGGGATTCTCCAGCTCCCGGCCTTTCCCACCCCAAATCTCAGCAGCTGGTGGGCCTAGAAGCTGCTGGTGGTTAATCCCTGTGCTGCTGCCCGGCCCAGCATCTCCCGTGGACAGGCCACTGAGAGGAAATCCCTCGAGTGGTCGCCCACGCGGAGTCCAGCAGGAAGGCTAGACGCTTCTGAAAGGTCTCCGAGGACGAAGGCCCCGCTCACTACCCATGTCTTTCCTCGCATCGGACCTCACTCCTGTGGCCACCAGAACCATGCCCGTTGCTGCCTTCAACTGGGAGGCCACACGGCATAAGGGCTCCAGGAGAGCCCTAGCCGGTTTGGCTCAGTGGATAGAGTGTCAGCCTGTGGACTAAAGGGTCCTGGGTTCGATTCCAGTCAAGGGCATGTACTTCGGTTGCGGGCTTGATCCCCTGGTTGGGGTGCATGAAGGAGGCAGCCAATCGATGCATCTTGCTCATCATTGATGTTTCTCTCTCTCTCCCTCCCTCTCTAAAATCAATAAAAATCTATTAATAAAAAGGGGAAGGGGGCTCCAGGAGCCCAGGCCCTGGGGCCGGGTGGAACCTGGCTGGGTCTGA
The DNA here is from genome assembly GCF_951640355.1 of Cnephaeus nilssonii. Lineage (NCBI taxonomy): Eukaryota > Metazoa > Chordata > Mammalia > Chiroptera > Vespertilionidae > Cnephaeus > Cnephaeus nilssonii. The sequence continues at coordinate 35,727,253 of NC_137092.1, forward strand.
CTGTGCAGGGTAACTTCCTGGGGCTCAGTTTTATGGATTCAGGAAGGAGGACGGCACAGGTTGTCGGGAGGGTTACCTGAGAGGACCAACATCAGTCAAGTGCTCGGAACAGTGCCTGTCCCAGAGGAACCTCCGAGTGAACAGTCGCCACCCTTACAGCTGTTGATGGTGTTCCCATCACTGGGAAGGCCACCTTCCTCCTGGGATACCACGAGCGGACAGCCTCGGAGAGGGGAGTGCCCCCGCATGACGCGGCCTGCCTGCCCTGTGAGGAAGCCCTTGTCGCTGAACCTCCTACAGCAACGGACACCCAGGAAACGTAGCCAGTAGGACCCCTGAAAGGCTTGGTGGAAGATGCTGGGTCGTTCCTCCGGGCCAGGTGCCCGGCCGGGCGGAGTCGGTTGGGTAGACCACACCCACCCCCACTCCCGCCTCCAGCTGTTTCAGCAGCTCCCACACCCTCTCTACGTAAATGGAAGAGACCCAGCCCAGCACGGTGCTCTTAGGAGCATGCAGATGCTTCGAAGAGTCACTGCTTCTTCAGACTGACGGGGTGGGAGTGGGGGGGTGAGTGTCCACAGCGTACGCAGGAGTGGAGGGCCCAAGAGGGGCTACACTGCGTGCAGAGCCTCCTCCTCAGCCCACAGCCAAGGCCAGGCCAGGCGGGCAGTGCCGGGGTGCTTGCCAAGGAAGCTGCACTGTTTGCTCCGGGCACAGGGGTGCAGGGGCAGCCCGGAGTCCCTGGCACTCTGTCCGGGTGGAGGTGGGCGGTTCTGGCCTGCCTTTGGGACGGTTGTCCTCTTCTGGTTTCAGCCAAGGGATGCAGTGTTCCTCCAATAACCTAGAATCAGCCCATTCTGGCGCCCACGCAGCCCCAAGCCTTCCTGGGTGAAGTAGGGTCACGGGATCTTCAATCCAACCCAAAACTTAAAGTCACGGTCCAACCCCTGCCACAGGAAGCCCTGCTGCCCTCAGGAGGGCAGGACAGACTGTCCCAACCACTGGCCTCCTTTCCCTCCCAACTCACAGCCAAATCAGCGCACATCTTAGACAGAGCGGCCTCGGGCCCAGAGGGTTTCCTGCCTCAGGGTAGCGCTGGGCCAGAGCCACTTGCAAAGGTCAAAGCGGGCAGCGCCAGCTCCTGACGGAGCCAGGAGACGCTGGCCCTGGCTTTCTCCTTGCTCTGGCTCAGCTCTAAGCGACAGACAACCAAGACTCCCTTGAATCCGGACCTGCTCTTCATCCCTAGAAGCCAGCCGAGAGCAAAAGGACCTATCCTCATTTCTTCCCAACCAGGAGCTCCAAATTCCGAGAGCCAGGGAGACACAGACTGAGAGGGACGGCCGGGCTGGAGAGAGAGGGCCGGTTTGGGATGCTGGAGACCAGAGCAAAGGGCTGAAGGAGAGAAAGGGAGAGGCTCAGCGTTAACTGGACCCGTCGCAGAGTTAATGTGGCCTTGGCAATGAGATGCACAGCCTTGAACTCTCCCTCTGCCAGAATGCTCTTCAGCATCTCGCTTTCCCAGACACCTTCATGCCTCGGACCGGAGCTCCCCTGCCCACCCACACCCGGGCTTGGAAGCCTGCGCCTGCCTCTCTCCTCTTACATATCAGCGCATTCACTGTAATCGCTAGGAAGCGTCTTGCAGACCTTGCACACGATTCCAGCAGCGTTAGGAAACGGTGCTCAATCTAACCCATGCCACTTCGGAGCCGTTGGAAGCCAAAGCAGAGGGCTCACCTGGAAGGGGGTGGGGTGGGTGAGGACAGAAGGCCAAGAAATAGGACAGAGTCGACCATCCTACCTCTCTCCTGATGGAGTCGTGGCCCAGCTCATGCAGCGTCTACTCAGGCTCCCTCCATGGGGACGAGTGGGGATGGAAAGCTAGGCATTTCTGAGACCCCAGGCCATGCAGGAGACAGATGCAGGCCTGAGCCAAACCCCTTGGATGCTGGCCTCCGAGCAAACACAGCAGCCCTGCCAGACGTGGAATCGAAATAGTCCCTGGGCTCCCAGCTCCTTGCCACGCCCACCCGCCACCTCCCCAGCCCTCCGTGGCATAAACAGGGCTTTATTATCTCAAGCCCACCGCGTCCTCTGAGAGCGCCATGAATGGAACTCCACACAATACACTTGTTTATTAATAACCACCCCACTCGGCCTTGCTCACTCACTCACCGCTGGGTCCCCCTCATGCATAATGGAGGAGTTGTATGGCCCCTGACACAGGCCAGGCTGTGCTGCTCAGGCTCCAAGGGAACAGACGGAGAGAGGTACCAGGCCGGGCCAGGCTCCTCGAGGCAGGGGGTGAGATGGGGAGCAGATTCCCCCAGTTAAGGTTCAGAGACGTAATGTTTTGTGGGGGAGCAGCGTGGCATGGGTGGTACCAGCCCTCCCCCATATGCACGCCGTACACAAACCCAAGCCAGCGATGGCAGCGGGCCGTGTCACATTTACCCAACACCCACCCTGCCCGTCCAAGGCCCTGTGCTGGCCCCGAACAGACAACAGCTCTCCACAAGTTCAAATTCAGCCCACTGGCCACCTCTGCTCTAGGGCCTTGGGACTCTTCCACTCGACAGCCTTCACGTGTTTGATTACAGCCATGACGATGGCCCTCACCCCGCCAGCACTCCAAGTCTTCTTCAGGATAAATAACTCCATCCCCTTCGCTGCACCTTATGAAACTGCTTCCGTTCGCTGCACGTCCCGTCTCCCCTGTGAGGGTCAGACTTCAGTGGGGCAGGCTCCCTCTCAGTCCTCCTATCCTCTGCTGAGCGTGTGCTTTGATAACATCCTTCTGAAGTCGGAAATACATTGAAAAGTCTGAACAATGTTGATGCGCTTTGTTCCCTAAATTCCATTTCTGGGAGTAGATATTAAGTAAGTAATCAAGGATAATTATAATATTGAAGTCACACAAATGTTCATCAGAATATTGTTTATAATGGTAAAAAATCAGAAACAACCTATACAGCCTTCACTAGGGGAAATGATAAGTAAACTATGGCATGTCTGTGGTTTGGCAGACAGGAGAGTGTGGGAAGAAGGGTGCTACAGCCAGATGAACTGGGCTCTGTCATGTGTTGCTGTGTTACCTGGGGCAAGTTACTCAGCCTCTCTGGGCCTCACTCTCCTTATCTGTATAATTGGGATAATAACAAGAATATCAACCTCCATTTACAGAGTCAGTGCCTGACACATATGGTAAATGCTAAGAAAAAAAAATCTTTGTTTCTTATTACAGCAATGAAATATCATATCGTTATTAAAATGGTGAAACAATACATAAGAATACTAGCAATATGAAAAATTATTAAGTAAAAGAAAAAGATTACAAAAATAGGACAACCATGGCTATCCTGGGTAGTGAAATTATGGATAATTTGCATTCTTTCCCTGGTGCTTATTTTCACTTTCTAAATTTTCTGCAAAGAACATAAATTACTTGTGCTGATAAGAAAAGTATTTGTGATGTATGGTGCCCCGAGCAGAACGTGATTCCGGCACCGAGCACCAGACAGCCCTGGCCCTGGACCGGCCCTCCCCCGAGGAAGCGCATCTTGAGCACCTTTTTGAGCATCACATCACGTCACTGCCTCCTATTGAGCTTCAAGTCAGCCACCCAGCCACCTGGCCCCGGCCCCCTTCAGCCCCTCACCTGGCCCTCGCCCGGCCCTGCCCAGGGACTCTTCCGCCATTTCTCTGGCCTCTAATGAGCACAGGGCTAGTGCAGCTTGTGAGAGCGTGGGAAGGAGAAAGGCACAACCAGGGTGGAAGGTGCCAGCCCAAAGGCTCAAGCTGAAACAGGGGGGGAGGGGGGGGAGGGGGTGCATGGCAGGCAGAGCACAGAGGCAGCCCCTTTTCCCTATGGACAGGGTATAGAGGGGTTAATGGAGAGACCGGATTTATCCCGAGTTGGAGAGGAATACAAGGAAGTAAGATTCTGAGAAAATCAGACAAGTATCCACAGTGGGGGTGCCCAGGGGGTAGCTACCCCCACACCCCTGCCCCCACCATCCATTGCTTCGGGATGGTTCCCTGGCTCTTCTCATGAAGCAGCCATGCTGGCCACCCCCTCAGAGCCACCTGCAGGTAACAGCCCCTTTCTCGACCCACGGAGACTGCCCAGTGGCTCTCAGGGGCGGGGCGGGTGGGCAGGCAGAGAGGAAGAATGCAGTGGGGCAGAGCACTGCCAGGGCTCTGGGTGGCCGGAAAGTGGGTCACATTTGCCGAGGGCAGCCCACACCAGCACAGAAGGGCTGGAGCAACAGCTGCGTGCCTGGGGGAGCTCCATGCTGTCCCAGCAGGCAGCCAAGTGGCGCTCCTCACCCCACCCCCACGGGGTCACTCCCCTGCCACCCACGGCCCCCTCCTAAGAGGACTGGTATGCCACGCCCAGCCCACCCACTCTTCCACACCAGGACAGGTCAGCAATAATGACCTGGGGGACCGTGTGCTCTGCCACGTGGCCAGGGACTACCCACAGAATCGAGGGCTCAGGGTGGGGCTGGGCGAGCCTCAGGCCCTCAAACTGTTTGTGAACTGCTGTGGCGAAGAGTCCAGTCTTATCTCTGTGTGCATAATCCTCACTTTCTAGAATGGGAAGCAAATTCTAGTGCAACAGGAAACTTGCTGCAGTGAAGGATTCTGCCTCAAGTGTTTAAATAGAAGCTGGTGAACCTGTCAGAGGAGCTGCTGAAATCCCAGCACTGAGCGGGAGGTGAGCACCTTTGAGGCCCGCCTAGCACTGAGACCCTGGGTCACCCCGGCTGTGAGCAACCGTCCAGAAGCAAGTCGCTCAGAAGTGAGTCTGGGAGGAGAATGTGAGGGCCCCTGAGCAGCCTGGCCTGAGTCTGTGTGAGACTCTGAATAGCCAAAGCATTCTTGAAAAAGAACAAATCAGAGACTCATATTTCCCCATTTCAAACCCTACCATAAACTAGAGTAGCCGAATGGGTGTGGTGCTTGGCATAAGAACAGGTAAGATCAATGGAATAAGTTGAGAATCCAGAAATTAACTCACATCTCTATGGCCAATTGATTTTTGACAAGGGTGCAAAGTCCACTCAATGAGGTAAGAATAGTTTCTTCAAAAACGATGCTGGGCTAGTTGGATTTACACATGCAAAAGAGTGAAGTTGGCCCTTACCTCACACCACATATAGCAATGAACTCAAAATGGATCAATCAACAACCTAAATATAAGCGTCTAAACCATAAGACTCTTAGAAGAAAACTAGAGGTAGATCTTCATGGCCTTGTGTTTGCTAATAAATTCTTAGATGTGGCATCAAAAGCACAAGCAACAAAAGAAAAAACAGATAAATTGGACTTCATTAACATTTAAAGCTTCTGTGCATCAAAGGGCATTATCAAGAAAGGGAAAAGACAGCCTGTAGAATGGGGAAAAATATTTGCAAATCACACATCTGGGCAGGGTTCACTACACAGAATATAAACAGAACTCCTAAAACTCAACAACAAAAAAGATAAGCAACCCAATTTAAAATTGGACAGACATTTCTCAAAAAAAGACATACAAATGACTAACAGCAAATGAAAGGATGCTCAATATCACTCATCATTAGGGAAATGCAAATTAAGGCATAATGAGATGTCGCTTCATACCTGCTAGGATAGTTATAATCAGTAAAATGGAAAATAACAGCATTGGAGAGGATGTTGACCTATTGGCGTGCTCCTACGTTGCTGATGGGGATGTAAAAGGGTAAAGTCACTGTCTGTAGAAAACAATTTGCAGTTCCTCAAAAGTCAAACATAAAATCTTCATATGATCCAGCAATTCCTACTCCAAATAACTGGATACAGGGATTCAGATACTTACACACCAGTGCGCACCAAAGCATTTTTCACTGTAGCCAACAGGCAGAAACAACCCAGGTGTCCATCATTGGATGAATGGAAAAATAAAATGTGGTCCATCCATGCAATGGGATATTATTCAGCCACAAAAAAAGAAGAAGTTCTGATACTTGCTTCATCAATGAACCTTGAAAACATTATGCTAACTGAAATAATCCAGAAACAAAGGGACAAATATTGTATGACTCCACTTAGTATGAACGATCTAGAATAGAATTCACAGACAAAGTAGAACAGAGTTTATCAGAGGTTAGAGGAAACAGAGAATGAGGAGTTACCGCTTAATGTCACAGTTTAGATGTGGGATGATGAAAAGGTTTGAAGAGACAATAGTGACGGTTGCACAACACTATGAATATACTAAATGCCACTGAACTATATACTTGAACATGTTAAAATGGCATATATATACATATACATACATATATATATATATATATATATATATATATATATATATACACACATACATACACAAGCAGGCCATGTATATATATGCCATTTTAACACACACATATACTAGGGGCCCGTTGCACAATATTCGTGCAAGAATAGGCCTTCCTTCCCCTGGCTTCGCTCCCGACCGCCCAGGAGCCTGCAAGTCAGTCCTCACTCCCGGCCATCCAGGAGCCTGCAAGTCCTCGCTCCAGGCCAGAGCACCGCTCCTGTAGCTCCCTCCGCTGCCCACCCTACCCCTCATAGCAGGTGCCTACATATGCAAATTAACCGCCATCTTTGTTGGGTTAATTTGCATACTCACTCCTGGTTGGCTATGGATGTAGCGGAGGTACAGTCAATTTACATGTTTGTCTATTATTAGATAAGATATGTATATAGTCACTGCAATATAAAAATGTTTAAATCACGGCAGCATCCTTCTCTGCTTTGCTGTCAGACCCACCAATATCTGACCCCAAATAAAAGATTGCTGGGACAGAGGAGACAAGAAAGACATGAAACCGTTTTCAGAGGCAGCATTTCCCTGAGGAAGACGCTCTTCAAACCTTGGAGCGAGTTACTGGGTGATGGGATGGTGGAGGAATCTATTCTTGGCTCTGAGATTCTGCTGACCTTGTCATCCACTTCTCGGGCCTGCTTGTAAAATGGGGACAGGGCACCAGCCTTCAACCTGTTTCCGAAATCCCGCAAGAAACCGACTACACTTCTCCGACCCTTCACTGCTGACTTCGGCTTTTTGAACAAGGAGGAAAAACACCACCCACCACCCAGTAGGTCAAACAGACCCAGCTCATTGGTCTGCTGGTTTGCCCAAAACTTCTCTGCCAGACTTCCATCGCTGGCTTAATACAACCTTGGAAGGACGGCCCCGGGTTGTCCAGGCTGAAGCAAGAGGCATGCTATTTTTAAATGTTTAAACCAACTCACCAAGGTACCAGTTCACCCGTACTTCTCACCAGCTCCCTTCGCCTCACACTGCCCCTCCCCCCAAATGGAGAACATTCCAAATGCAAAGTCTGTACACGGTCCCTTCCCCAGCCAGCCTCATGGCTGGGTAACTAGCGGCCCCACTTACCCTTAAGGAAATGGGGAGCTTGTTCTAAGCCTTGGGCTCCTCCCTAACCCCTCTCCGACCCGGCAGTTGGGCAATACTATTTTGTGTTAACCATCCCAACACATTCCCAGGTTGTATTTTGGACTTCATTTCCCTAAAACTCCTAAAATGCGTATCTTTCTTTGATTTCCTGGAGGTGTACATAATTCAATAAGCATTCTCATTGCCTTCTTATTGTTAAAGCCTTCCCACGGGTCTTTTAAATGAACACACCAGAATTTATACATTGAAATGAGTGCTGTCTCTTCAAAGAAATCCCCTCAGGGGGGCGGAGTGCATATTCCAGCAACGCAGGGCCTGTGCCCAGAACATTCCTGAAGCTTCCTTTTGGAACTGCTTTCAAAGCCTAGAGCGTATTCTTTTGACAGGGCCATGGTGGCACACGTCTTTTTTCTTTTCTTAAGCTGAAGGATAGAGCCAAGAACAGGAAAGATGGCGAGTGATGTAGTTGGGGCTACTGTTTGGTGTCAAAATCAAAGAATGATCATTAAGGAAAGATCTCCGAAGACTTTCCTAGAGCGTGAAACAAGCTTCTGAGCCAACTCCATCTCAGCCCCCAAATGGTGCAGCTCTGGGTGAGGAAGATCGGGTACCACCATTAAAAACAATTAGGAATCATTCCTTTGTCACCTACACTCTGCTGTGTGCACCCACGCCGTGTCCTAACCAGGGGCTAAGGACCAGAAACTTTCCAAAAGTGGATGCCAAAGGTGAGGGCCTGGAGTAGGCTGCTCCCTCTCTCAAAAGAAGACAGACGTTGTAAAGAAGTGGGCAGAGCCCTAGCCGGTTTGGCTCAGTGGTCCGGGGTTTGATTCCGGCCAAAGGCACAAGCCAGCGTTTCGGGCTCAATCCCCAGTAGGGGGCATGCAGGAGGCAGCTGATCAATGATTCTCTCTTCATCGCTGATGTTTCTATCTCTCTCTCTCCCTTCCTATCTGAAATCAATAAAGAAATATATTTTTTTTAAAAAGAAGTGGGCAGAATCTGGTGGTTCCTCCGTAAATTAAACATGGAATGACCCTGTGACCCAGAAATTCCACTCCTAAGTATAAACCCAAAAGAACTGAAAACAGGTGCGTAAACAGAAACCTGTACACAAATGTTCGTAACAACACTTCACAAGAAACAACTCACATACCCGTTAATAGACGAATGGCTAAAGGAAATGTGGTGTGCAGACAGTGGAATATTACATGGGCACAAAAAGGAATAAAGTATGACACCGGCTACAATGTGGACAGACCTTGAAAACATGGTAACTGAAAGAGGCCTGACACGAAAGGCCACGTACTGCATGATCCCATTGACATGAAGCACACAGCTAGGCCAGGCGGCAGAGACAAGAACAGAGTGGTGGCTGCTAAGGGCTGGGGGTGGGGGAATGGGGAGCGACTGCTCAGTTGGTAGGGGGCTACCTTGTGTGATGATGAAAACATGCTGGAAGTGGACAGTGATGATCGTGTACAACATTGTGACTGTACTAAATGCCACTGAACTGCACACTTTAAGATGGTTAAAATGGTAAATTTGTGTATTTTACTACAAAAAAGAGGGGGGGGGGGCGCGGAATTCCCATGCTAATGTCTGGCAAGAGCGTGGCATGCGGAGGGCGGCGTGCGGCCCTGGCTGGCAGCGCTCACTGGCGGCAGTGCTGGGACCCTCACAGGTAGGCGTAAGGGTGGTGCGGGGACACTGGCCCGCACACCAGGGACAACCAGCCGTGTGCCTGGCCCTCCCCACAGCAAAACTATCAAACTCACAATAAACGCTTTTCAGTGAGGACTCAACAGAGCCGCGTGTGGAAAGGCATCCCCCGTGGGGAGAAGGGGGGACACTGCGGGAGATACACCCAGAGGAGGACGTTTCTGATACAGTTGGGTTCCCTGTCGACGCTAATCTCTGCCTGCAGCGGCGGGGCCATCTGATTAGGGCATCACTGCTTTCTCTCCCGGCCACAGGGCCCGCGCTGTGGGCTGAGGAGGGGGCGGGGCAGGAGCTGTCCCTGCTCTGGAGACGAGGCTCTTTCACCAGCAGCTGCTTGTCATGAGGGCAGCCCAGGCCACGCTCCTCCGCAGGACACCCCTCCCTTCCCGCTCAGCCCCGTGGGGCTCACAGCTGCTCCCGGGCCCATCTGCACACCCAGCTCCAGCTCCATCAGAAAACTCACACCAGCCAGGCAGCTGAGGCTGGTCGCCAAGCCCCCAGCCCCCTGGGCAGCCTCCAGCTTAGGGGTATGTTGTCTTAATCTTTGTGCATGAGGGTTTACAAATTCAGAGAACAGACCAGACCCTTAGCAGCAATTACAAGACTAATAACATTAAGTCTTAAATGGTTATGAGAGACCCAGATCCCTTATTCGTTCTGACAGCCAGTGAACCAGGGGAGCAGTGAATTGTAATGTGTATGAAAAAATAACCTTAGAAATTCAACGGTCTCCACGGGTGAGGCTCGGTGCGGCTGTCGGACGAAGGCCCAGCCTCTGGGAAAGACCGAGAGGTCCACGTGGGAGCCTGTGTGGCGTGAGGGGTGCCTCCGAGGCCCTGTGCAGACTCCCCTCCGCTCACGGCGCTCCGCAGCACAGATATTTACTGGGTCCCTCTATGCTGCCCCGTGAGCATACAGCATGCTGAGGGTCACAGACGTTCTGCTAGCTGCACGCTCCTGGCATGTTCCTGTCCAGCAAGGCCAGGAGGACGGAATGAAGGACCACTGCCGTAGCCGATGATGGGCAGTGCCAGGGATGGGCAGTGCCGAGATGACTCACCGGGGGACTGAGGCAGGGGACGGCCCTCCCAGCTGCCGTGCTAGAGCAGACCTCTCCCAGGACCAAGGCACCTAACCGCGAGTGTGGTCAGAAGACAATGCATCCGACTTGTGAGAAACAGCAGCACCTGGGCCCGGGCACCTAGGCCGGAGGCCTGGCAGTGGAAAGCCAGTGAGATGACTCCAAAGGGTCTTTCCAAAAAAAAAATACAAGTCAGGCCATGACCCTGATCATCTTCCTGGGGTCACGCAGGGGTGGGGAAGGGGCTGCTACAGCTTGCTGTGAGCCACACACTGAAAGCAGGCAGGCAGGTTCCACTCCACAAAAAGGCTCCCCAGACACACAAGAAAAATGAGGGGGCAAGGGAAGGAGGGAGAGAGGAGTGAGTGAGGAGCAGCAGCTCTGAGAGGCGACTGTCAGGCCAACCACTCAGAGCTGGCCTGTTGCCATGGCAACGCCCTCCTGCATGGTATCCAGGAATAAATTATTGATCATGGACACTGCTTCCCGCCTCCCCAAAGCCCCCAGTGCCCTCTTTGTTGCCACCATCACTCTCCCTTCCCCCACATGTTCCGTATTTGCCTGAGAGTCACTCTGAAACCAAACAGGAGCCCAGAAGAATCTCCAGGCCCCTCCCCCCACCCCTTCCCAGCATCTCTGCCTCCCTGGCTGTTGGGCATCCTTGCTGCTCTGTCTACCTGCTAGGGGCTGAACTGAGCCCTGCACAACTCACATCCTGAAGTCCTAACCCCCAGTGACTCAGAATAGCACTGGATGTGGACTGAATTTTGGCTCTTTCAAGAGGTAATTAAGGTAAAATGAGGTCCTTAGGATCGGCCCAAGTCCAATATGACTGGTGTCCTTAAAAAGAGAGACACAGACACGTACAGGGGGAAATCCATGAAGGAATGAAGTCGTGTACATCTATCTGCAACACGGACTAGTGAAGCCCGGGTGCAAGAGGCCAGACGCAAAAGGCCACACGCTATCCGGTTTCTTTAATGTGAAATGTCCAGAACAGGTAAATCCATTCAGAGGGAAAGCAGCTTAGCGGTTGCCAGGGAACGGGCCCAGTCTCCACATGCTGCCTAGCGCTTATCTTTTGACTTGAAGATCACCGCTCGCCGTTTTACACACCGGACCCAGTATGGCCGGGGCTGCCTCTATTCCAACGCAGTCCTTGAGCCCACCCACCTGGGGCCAGGCGCCTCAGCTGCTTCTGGCGCTGGTCCCTCCATGTCTCACGCTGGCGGGTTCCGCCGTCCTCAGCTTTGGTTCTCTTAGGTTGGGACTGGACCTTGAGAAGCTGGCTGACCGTGTGGTCACCCTGAGCGGAGGCACCGGGGCAGCTACAGCATTCTGCACGGCCAGTCCCTGCCTTCCCAGCCCCAGGTCTGCTGGCTGGTTTCTGGGCTGTGGGGACCCCATTATGTGGGATCTCAAAGTTCCTGGCTTCACGGCTAAAATGATGTTTTCAGTCTGTTTGGGCACCCCAAAACCACAGCTGGCTTTCAGGGGGCCGACGCAGGTGGTCTATTAGTTTTCTAGAGCTGCCATAACAAAATACCACGGGTTGGGGAGTTAAACGACAGAAGTTTATTTCTCCACAGTTCAGGAGGCTGGAAGGCCAGGGTCAAGGTGCTGTCTGGGTTGGTTTCTTCTGTGGCCTCTCTCCTTGGCTTGCAGAGGGTCATCTCCCTGTGTCTAAAGCGCATCTCATACGAAAAGATGTCCAACCTCACTGGCAATTAGGAAAATGCAAATCAAAACTACAATGAGATGCCACCTCACACCTGTTAAGAGTGGCCACTATCAACAAGACAAGCACTAACAAGTGTTGGAGAGGCTGTGGAGAAAAGGGAACCCTCATTCACTGCTGGTGGGAATGTACACTGCTACAACCACTATGGAAAGCAGTCTGGCGATTCCTCAAAAAATTAAGAATAGAGCTACCACACGACCCAGCAATTCCTCTCCTGGGTATATACCCGAAAAACTCAAAATCATATATTCGCAGATATATGCACCCCTGTGTTCATGCAGCATTATTCACAGAGGCCAAGACATGGCAACAACCGAAGAGTCCTGTGATAGAGGAGTGGATAAGGAAGATGTGGTCCATATACACGATGGACTGCTACTCAGCCAGAAGAAAGGATGAAATAGCGCCATGTGCAACAACATCATGCATGGACCTTGAGAACATTATGCGAAGTGAAATAAGTCGGACAGAAAAAGCTAAGAACCATATGATTTTACTCATTTGTGGGATATAAAACTGAAACTCATGAACACAAACAGCAGCGTGGTGGTTGCCAGAGGGAAGGGGGTGGGAGGAGAAGGGGGCCTAACATAAGGTGACAGGAGAAGATCTGACTTTGGGTGGGGGGGGGCACACGGTACAACATACAGATCTTGCAACATAGAGACCCACACCTGAAACCTATGTGCTCATGATGACCAATGTCACCCAATCAATTTAATAAATAAAAATTTTTTTAAATATATTTTATTGACTTTTTACAGAGAGGAAGGAAGAGGGATAGAGAGTTAGAAACATCAATGGGAGAGAAACATCGATCAGCTGCCTCCTGCACACTCCCTACTGGGTATGTGCCCACAACCAAGGCACATGCCCCTGACCGGAATCGAACCCGGGACCCTTGAGTCCGAAGGCCGATGCTCTATCCACTGAGCCAAACCGGTTAGGGCAATAAAAAAAAAATTTTTTTTTAATGAAGCACATCTGGATCCCTGCTGCTGAGCTGCGTGAACGGGCCTGGCCCACCACCCTCCAGGATGCAGCTCCCTGCGGGTGGCGGGTCTGGAAGCGTGGCTGTCAGCCCCGTGAGGCCAGGTAGGGTTCAGTGAAAACTGCTTCTCACCAGGGACTCCCCAGGGAACCAAATGGCTCCTGCCTGGCCAGGGTTGGGAGGGGACCTGGGAAGTAAAGATTAGGGCTTCCGGCTAAATACATCCTCTCCTGATGAGAGAGGAACAGAAATGCCAGGTGAGGCAGACCGTGCTAAGCTGGGACTGTGATTCCTTGAGATTCCTTGATGCTCAGGCAGGGCAACCAGCCCGGAAGAACTCCAAGGGAGTTCACTCCCACTGGACGGCAAAGTAAAGGAGTTACTTGTCCTAGGAAGTCAGCAACCAAAGTGTTAATCCCAGAGTGGCACACCCACCCTGTCCAAGGATCCCCTCCTCCTCAAAGTGCATCGTCTGTTGGGGATCAATAGCCAATAGCTCCCTCACTCGGGTAATTAGGTCAGCTTAGACGAGGATTTCACGGGTCGGAAGGGTGGGGGAGGCAGCCCAACCCAGCTCTCTCTCAAGCCAAGCTCCCAGGTGCTCAGCCAGTGCCTCCCCTGAGACAGACACTCACCTACTGGGTGAAGTGTTGGCCATAAAATGAAGGGGACCTGGGATAGGGAAAATGGAAGTAGGTGAAGTCACCTGTACAAAACTTCCATCATAGACCCTCTGGATGAGCCCACTGCCCAGGAACAAAGAGAAAGGCTGGGGCTGGGAATGGGGAATGGCAATCGAAGGAGGTCAGCGAACAATCTAACTGCCAGAGTCTGCTCATGGCTAAGTGTGGGCGAGACCCAGTCAGGAAGGCAGAGCCCCTCAGAAGGCGGGGCAGATGCCAATCCACTGCCCTGCAGCCGTCTCTCTGCTGCCCCTCCCCTCCTGAGGGTGGGTTCCCCCACCAGCATCCATCCAGGAGCGTGTCTACATGACCCAGCAGCTGGCAGGTGTGTCCTGAGAAGCCGCTGAGAAACTCATTCACCCCCCTCACCAGGGACTTCCTTCTCACCCTCTAAGTGGGCATGGCCAGAGCATCATAGATTTCCCCAAGTTGTCAGTGAGATACAGAGGGGCTGGCACGGGTTCCCCACAATGCCAGGAGGTACAGGCCATGTGAGAAGCTGTGTTCAGGACACACACATACACAGCAAGCGACTCTCCCAGACAGGGCCAGGACACAAAGGACTGGCTCAGGGTTATAAACCTCTGCTTTCGTTGGGTTCACTTTAACTGCACCCCAAAATAGTATGGGAGCCAGTTACTGAACCCTGGTATAGAGAGACACAGAAAGAAGGCTCTAAGAGGCCAGTCAAGTCTAAATGGGGTATACGGGAGACACACACACACACACACATATACACGCGCGCAGAATCACCAAAGTTGAAAAGGATTAACATATAAAAATAACAGCTAATGTGATTACGGGGAACTAAAAGCAATCTCCGTTATCTGCAGGACAGCTTATTTCTGAGCATGAACACGCTCTAGGCCACTCACTTCTAATATGGACTCCGAGTATATTAAAGCATTTGTTTTCAGCCTCAACAGAAGAAAAACTAGGAGGATAATCAGTGTGAAAAGGGCATGCAGTAGATCATTCCTAAACCAAAGGCAGATTATCTGGGGCTCGTGCTCGCCGTGGCACTGCTCCCATCTGTGAATGTGGTCAGAAAAGCAGCAAGCCAGGGCAGGAGGAAGTGGCGTGCAGACAGAGGTTTGGGGCTAGGTGAGGCCTCGGGTGTGTCCTGAGTCCAAGTCCCAGGGCCTTTCCTCTACTCCAGGTCATCAGCACCCCTCTCAAAGGCTGCTGCTTCCTCCCCGGAAACATGGCACTGAAATTCGGAAGCCACTGAAGACTCAGCAGCCAGCTCACCCAGGCAAGGCATGCCCAGGAGTGGGAGCCCCAGATGCCACAGCAGTTCTACCTGGAGTCCCCGGCCCAGGCCCTGAGCTCATCCATCCACGGACCCACCCTTAGCAAAGACAATTTTTAGTTGCTGGAGAAGGAGGGGAGAGAGCACTATCGATGTGGCTGCCCTTGTTTCTGAGCCCCACCACCAGGATCCAGCTGTGGAGGCCAACAGAGCAGCCCTGATCCCAGGCCTGGGGTCAACTGACCCAGAACTCACTCCTCACAAGGCTTCTCACTCCACTTTCTATTGGGGGCAGCTCTAATAGAATCCGGTGATGTCTAATGTCCCTTCCAACTCTACAATCCAATGATTTTTTTTAAGTTACCTTTTTTAAAAAATACGTTTTTATTTATTTTTTTTAGAGGGAGGAAAGTTGAGGGAGAGGGAAAGAAGAAGAGAGGGAGAGAGGGAGAGAAAGGAACATCGATATGAAAGAGAAACATCAACCAGTTGCCTCCCATATGTCCCCTGACTGGGGATTGAACCCACAACCTCAGTATATGCCCTGACTGGGAATCAAACCCTCAACTTTTTGGTGAATGGGATGATGCTCCAACTAACTGAGCCACCCAGCCAGGGCAATAATACAATCCTATCTAATAAAAGAGTGATATGCAAATTAACCACCACTCGGCCACACCCACCAGCCAATCAGGAGCGAGTATGCAAATTAACCCCAACCAAGATGGCTGCAGCCACTGAGCAAGCAGGAGGGAGGCTTGGGTTTCCCCGGCGATGGAGGAAGCCAAGCTTTCTGCACACACTGGCCAGCCGAGGCCTCCACTCCAGGCTACAAAGTTTCAATTACAGAAGATAAATAAATCCCAACAGAAATGGCGGCAGCCACGGATCTGGAGAGAGCAGGAGGCTAGGGTTGCCCGCGGCGATGGAGGAAGCCAAGCTTTCCGCACACCCTAGCCGGCCCAGGCCTCTGCTTAAGGCTACAAAGTTTCAATTATAGAAGATAAATAAATCCCAACAGAAATGGCTGCCGTCACGGAGCAAGCAGAAGGCTTGGCTTCCCTCCAGCCTACAAAGTTTCAATTGTAGAAGATAAATAAATCCCAGATACCAAGGCCTCTGCTTGGGTCGCCGGGTGGCGTGGCCACCCTGCAAACCACCACAGGCCCCTCGCCCAGGCTGCCCCATGCCCCAAGGGAACCCCCACCCTGATCTGGGACACCCTTCAGGGCAAACCAGCCGGCCACCACCCGTGTACCAGGCCTCTATCCTATCTAATAAAAGAGTAATATGCAAATTGACCATCACTCTAACACACAAGATGGCTGCCCCCATGTGGTCAAAGATGCTGCCCCCATGTGGACACAAGAAGGCCACCACAAGATGGCCAGCAGGGGAGGGCAGTTGGGAGGGACCGGGCCTACAAGGGAAGGCAGTTGTGGGCGATCAGGCCAGCAGGGGAGGGCAATTGGGAGGGACCAGGCTGGCAGAGGAGGGAAGTTGGGGGCGATCAAGCCTTCAGGGAGGGCAGTTAGGGGTGACCAGGCTGGCAGAGGAGGGAAGTTGGGGGCCAGGCCTGCAGGGAAGGGCAGTTAGGGGGGACCCAGACCTGCAGGGGAAAGCAGTTGAGGGGGACCAGGCCTGCAGGGAAGGGCAGTTAAGGGTGACCAGGCTTGCAGGGAAGGGCAGCTAGGGGCAACAGGCTGGCAGGGGAGCAGTTAGGCATCAATCAGGCTAGCAGGGGAGTGGTTAGGGGGTGATCAGGCTGGCAGGCAGAAGCAGTTAGGGGCAATCAGGAAGGCCAGCAGGCGAGCAGTTGGGAGCCAGCAGTCCTGGATTGTGATCGGGCCTAAACGGGCAGTCGGACATCCCTCGAGGGGTCCCAGATTGGAGAGGGTGCAGGCTGGGCTGAGGGACCCCCCCCCCGTGCACGAATTTCGTGCACCAGGCCTCTAGTATTTAATAGTGGTTATTACATGCATAAATTCAACTCCCCCATTTAGCAAGTGGTACACACTGTCCAATTTAGTTCAGATTAACGAGATAAAGAAAGTATGATTTATTGACACACTTTTAGATGTCATGTATCATGTCGGGCTTGAGGATCAAATTACATTATAACAATTTCACCACATGTTAAAGTATAAAAAGAGTCAGAAGCTGCTCTCACAACCTCAAGTTGGAAATTCTTATCTTTGGTGCTTTGTAAATTTAAAATTCTGTTTCTAAAAGAGGGAAGCTTTCAGATGGATGTATATGCACTTCTCTGTTAGGCGTGGACAGTGTTTACTCCCAGCGAAGGAAAACCCCCTTGGATATAACTGTCACTTTTCTTGAGCTCCAGAAACAACTTGAATTGCTATATAAAAATTCTGGTCAATCCGGTAACCATCATCTTCAGGCAAATTTGTAGAATAATTATTATTATTACTGTTGTGTTCCTCACTAACTCTACCATATGGTTCCTGTCTCCACTTATGATTCAATACGGATAAACTAAACGATAGATGACTAAGAAACGTAAGTTAGAACTGTGAGGGGAACCCCCTGTAGTCAGCAGCATGCAGCAGACATCCCCCCATCTCCTCGGACTCCCACCTGCACAGCAGGACAGCACCAATCTGCTTCATATTAAGGAGGGAAAATGGAATGAAGGTATTGATGATGGGTTGAAACCAGAGGTTTAGAATCACAGGCTGGAAAAGGAGTCTTATTCAATAATTGACTGCCTCAGTGAATTTTCTAACAAAGAAACTTAGGTCTACAGAAGAGAAGGATTTAGCTGAGGTCACCTAGTAGGTCAGAGGAGAGCAAGAACTGGCATCCATTCTCCTGACCGAGTCCTCTCTTCTCACTATGCTCCCGGCAGTGCTAGGCTGGCTCCAGAGCCCACTGAAGAGTACAGCAGGGTCAAGAGGTCAGACAGGAAGTGGTGGGAAATAGCTGCCATCCAATCAGACTTTGTTGTGTCTGCCCAGTTACCCTGCACAGAGCCAGGCACAGCTCTTTGCCCATAGGAGGTCCTTGGTAAATGTTTCTTGGATGAAATTGTAGCAGGGTCAGAATTTACACTCCTGGCAGCTCCGACAGTTTCTATCCCAGCCTGAAGAAGGAGATGATGTTGACCTTGATGATGATGGCATGAGAAAACACCTGCAGTGTCTCAAGCACCAAGCACTCTTCTGAGCACTTCACATAAAGTAATTCAATGCCCAGCAGAAGCCGATCAAGGTAGGGAACTCCAGACACAAATGGTTGAGGCCAAGCCCAAGAATGGGGCCACATACATCCCTCCCTCTTTGGGCTCTCATTATTTTTTAAAAATATTTTTTATTGATTTCAAAGAGGAAGGGAGAGGGAGAGAGAGATAGAAACATCAATGATTACAGAGAATAATTGATTGGCTGCCTCCTGCACGCCCCACACTGGGGATCGAGCCCGCAACCCAAGGCATGTGCCCTGACCAGGAATGGAACTGTGACCTCCTGGATCATAGGTCAATGCTCAACCACTCTTAAAGCCTTGTTCATATGCCCCAAAAGGAGGCCTGAGAAGCAGGCCGGAGGCAAACACCGATTCAGATGTGTAAACACAGCATTTACCCAGGCCAACTGGTCTACCCGGGGATCTGCCTGTCCCCACGCGCTCCAGGACTCTCGTCCCAACCTGTAAACCTGACTTTTGTGTTTTGAACAATGCAGGCTGTTCAATAAATAATGGCCTGCCAGTGTCATCGCTGATTATCTGACTTCTTAACAGCTGGGGCAAAAGTGATCATGTTTCTAAACTGCAGATGAACGTCAGAGGCCAGGCATACCGGGACGGCATTGAAACGTCCTGACGAGGGTGCTGACGAGGCCGCAGACCCTCCACAACCCCGTCCCTGTCCTCTCATTCCTCAAAGCCAGTTTCTAGCAACAATTCTCAAATCAGATAAGGTTAACTAAAAACACACACATCAAATCTTAATAGTCATTACCAAATGCTCAGGCGGTTCTGAGTGTATTTTTTCAAAACTTGTAACTTCTATGTTTATTACCAGAACACCAATGTTTAAGAAATGAAAAGTATGGATTTGTATACTTTACTGTATGTTTTACTTTAATAAAATGTACAAAAGAAGTAATGACAAAGGGCACTGAATGGCATCCACCCCCCTGCCTCTCCTGCTAAGAGGTTGTGCCAGGTCCTGGGCAGAGGAGGGATGAGAGGGGGAGGGGGAACCCCAGGCTTTCATTGGGGTTCTGAGTCCCTCTGAGTCTCAGTGTGTCCCTCTGAGAAATGGGAAATCATCGCTGTTTCCAGTGGGTTAGTGGGAAGACAAAGGCAGAGGCAGGGGTGAGTCCCCTGGACCCCACACTGCCCTCCACCTGCCTCTGTATTCACGTTATCAGAGCTCTGACTAATGCAAGGGAGTCCCTCTGCCCTGGGTCTTGTGAGTTCCACCACAGAAGGGGACAGACAACCCTGGTAACTGCCACCACCACCCCTCACTCCCCAGGCCTACGGCTCACAAGGAAGGTGGCCTGTCTTCAGAGGGAGATGGAGGTACATCCCACACTGGGCCAGGGAAGAGCCACTCATACCTACTGGAATTTTCTGGTTTATAGAATTTTTTGGAGAGAAAAGGTAGAAGGGGATAGGGAGTGGCAGGATGAAGTCCCGTCCTCTACAACCTCTGACTTCCCAAGCACACCAGTGGCAGCGGGGACATAAAGGAAAAGAGGCTGGTGGACTTTGGGGGAAAGATCCAGTTGGGACCCTCCACTGCCTGGGCAGCCCACAGCGAGTCAGTTGCCTGGTGGTAAAAGAGAATTAGGCCTGGCCCTCCTCCTTCCCTCCTGTCTCACTCTGGCATCTTGGGTAGGTGGGTGGAAGGCGTGGCAGCAAAGGCATTCTCCCCCCAGACGGTGGTGAGGGAACCTGGCCACCAACTGGATGCTGGGTCCACTCCTGGCTATGCCTTTCGCTGCTGCACAGCTCTGAGCGAGGCCCTTTCTCAGGCTTCATTTTCTCCTGTGCAAATGAGGGAGTCAACATGAACACACCCAGTCTCCCAAATTCAGACTTCTAAGAATCCCATGAGATGCTAAGGGCTTCCATGTAGCCGGTCAGAGTGGTGCCTGTTCTCACTCAAGTGGGAGGACACGGGCTGGAGGCTGGGTCACCGCGCACTCCGTGGCTGGGAGGAAGGATCTGCACAGCATTCAGGACAGCACAAGGGTAAGAGCTCAACCTGACGGAATCAGACTGGGATCAGAAGGGTCTGAATCCAAGCCCCAACTGCATAGCTACCAGCTGAGAGACTTCAGGAAAAAGCAATCAAGTCCCCATGCTTCACTTCCCTGTAAAACAAGGCCACTGAGAATATATCCTAAGGGGACAGGGGAGTGAGACCACGCTAAAAGCCCTTAGCACATTTCCCAGCACATACTAAGCTCTGACTATCTATTAGCTGCCATTGTTCTAACCTTACTCTTCTTATTACTGCTGCTGCTGTTGCTATGACAATAACCAGGGATGGGGGAAGACGCGAGCCACCCACACCTAGAGCTCCTGACCACAGCACACCTCCTGCCCTCCCACACTGGTGGCCAGGCTGACAACCATGGTCATTTACTAGTACACACATCTGCAAGAAGACAACAGGGGCTCCCAAAAGACAGCCACATCTGTCTGGAGTCCTCTCAACCCAGAACCAGTCCCATTGACAAGAAGGTCTCCTACAACTTCAGGCAGTTTATACCTTCCCATCCCCTCCCTCCTCTCCTCTCCTCTCCTCTCCTCTCCTCTCCTCTCCTCTCCTCTCCTCTCCTCTCCTCTCCTCTCCTCTCCTCTCCTCCTCTCCCCTCTCCTCCCTTCCCCTCCCCTCCCTTGCCCTCCCCTCCCCTCTCCTCCTCTCCTCCTCCTCCTCCTCCTTATCTATCTATCTATCTATCTATCTATCTATCTATCTATCTATCATCTATCTAGCTCACACACACAGCCAGCAGTCTTCCATTGGGACCATGGAGAATTCTAGGGCTGACTGGGGCAAAGGTTGAGCAGGTGCCAGCTGCCCAGCTGCAGCTGAATATAGGGTTCAGAGCAGCCTACATAAAACAAAAAATGAACAAGCAAGCTAGCCAGCAGCCACACAAGCCAGCGGCGATGCAGGAAGACAATGAGCTCTTCCCAGGCCTGGCCACCAAGTCCCATCCATGGCTGTTGAGACCAGGACTTGAAACCCTGCCAGGACTAGGGGGCGTGCAGTGATCGTCACATGGTGTTCTGGGACAGAGCTACTTGTACTGGAAGATTGGGTAGATTGCTCTCCATCCCCCACCTAGGATTCCAGGGCTGACGTATGCTAGACACCAGCTGATACCTGAGTCACAGCAACCCAGGAGGGAGCTACACCAGGAACCCATGACCAAGAGTAAGGAGGTGGACACTCAACTCGGCTGCACCCTGATTCATGCTGCCTCCTCAACTGGCCATCTAGCTCTCTGTGCTTCGGTGTCCCCACCTCTACAGTGGAAATGATACATTGGCTCCATGTATTAACTCAGTGTGGCCAGGGGTATGCTAAGGATACAATTATTTATTTATTTATTATTTTAAAAAATATTTTTATTGATTTCAGAGAGAGGAAGGGAGAAGAGAGAGACAGAAACATCAATGATGAGAGAGAATCATTGATCAGCTGCCTCCTGCACACCTCCTACTGGGGACTGAGCCCACAACCCGGACATGTGCCCTTGACTGGAATCGAACTTGGGACCCTTCAGTCCATAGGCCGATGCTCTGTCCGTTGAGCCAAACCAGCTAGGGCATATTTATTTATTTATTAGGCAAATAATAAATATGACTTTTTATTTTAAAAAATACTTTTATGAATTTCAGAGAGGAAGGGATAGGGAGAGAGGGCTAGAACATCAATGTTGAGAGAGAATCATGCCCCACATTGGGGATGGAGCCCCCAACCAGGGCATATGGCCTGACCGGGAGTCAAACCATGACCTCCTGGTTCCACGGAGCCATGCCAGCCGGGCCTGATAAGGATACAATTAGATCAGAGAAGCAAGACTAGGGGACCAAAGTTGCTTATTATGAGAAAAGGACTCTCATTCCTTGGTCTGAGATGTGCATTTCACTTCTCCCTTCTTGACTAACCTTCTTGTGTTTGTTTCCTCACCCTCAAAAGGTCATCCCTTCTTCCCCAGCATCCTTTTCCCCCATGGGTGCCACCAGCATGAGATTAGGAAATTAGTGCATGAGGACAACTGGATTGTCCATTTCTGCTGAATTCCCTTCTCTTCCCTTTGGAGACCCTTCCTAGGGAGCCTGTTAGGAGCTCAGAACAAGGAAGAGCGCCATTGGTCAAGGTTCCACGTCAATCTCCTGCATGAAGTCTTTCCAGGATGTCACAGATGAAAACAGACTCTCTCCTAAATGCCAAGAGCTCTGTGGTCGGCACATACATCTGCATGTATCCTGCATTGCTTTGTGCAGTCAGCTGTCTTGACCACACGTGGATACCTGGTATGCTTCCTCAATTAGGGTGCGAGGTAGTTGAGGACAAAATTGCTTCTTGTCCGCTGTAATTCTCACAGTACTTAGCACACAACTGAGCACCTATCTGAGGCCCAAAAATAGTTTATGATTGCTCTCCAAAGTCATTAGGTGTACTTGAACAGGGCAGGGCATGAAGCTGGGATGAGGAAGGGAAGTATCAACAACCACTCCCTTTCAAGGGACACTTCCTATGTGCCAGGCACTGTGCAAAGCGGTTCATGTGCATTGTCTCATTGGATCCTGGCGACTCCACGCAAGGCAAGCTTACTATTTAACTCCTAAGTTCACAGACAAAAATTAGAGGAGATTTACGGCATCTGCCAAAGATCACTCAACTAGTGAATGCGCCCAGGCAGTCTGAGTCCAGGCTCTTGCTTTGCACTACCTTCTACATCCAAAACCAAATGCATGCACGCCACAGCATGAGCTGAGAAAACAAACCTGGGGAGGGAAGAAAGGGGAGAAAGCCGACCATCTAAGACACATGAACGGTCCTAACCAACAGAACATCCTTCAGGACCAGTGAGCAGTCCTTGGCCTGTTTTGGTCTCTCCCCGACATGTCAGCATCTGGGTAGACCCCAGAGGCCGTCACCAGCTCGCTGAGGGACAAAGCATTCTTGCTCTCAGAAGCCCCAGCTGCAATTTCTTATGGTGCCATCTACGAGCTCCCTCTTCATTTGTCAAGGTTTCAGGAACACAGAAGAACCATACAGTATGTTCAGAAAGGGTTTTCCCAGTCTGACTCAGACTGGGGCCAGCACCTGACCCAGGCTCTGACCCCACGCTTGCACCAGCCTTCCAGAACCATCTAGCAGGGCCCAGCACACAGCATTCATAGTCTTTCGCTACATCTCCCTTAACCTCAGCCTTCCCCGAGACTCCCAACTGTCAGTTCAGTATGACAACCCATTGATGGCCCTGCTGCTGAAGGCAGCCAGACAGAGAAGAAAAAGGGTCAGAGACCTCCGGGATTGGGGGAGGGGGGCACCAGCCAAACCCATCCAAGTCCCAGGACCCCAGTGGGCTTGCTTCATGCTGATTCCTAAAACATTCAGGATGGGTTGTGCTGGGGTTGCCATGGGCCTGAGGGAGTGAAGAGATTAAGCACAAAGACCCCAGACCTCTGCAGTCCGATGGGGTGTTTGCTGGTGTCACTCAGGCGGGTCCAGGGGTGATGGGGCCGAACTGGAAGTCCTTATTCCTATCAGAGGAGCAGCTTGCTGACCACGTAGAACCGGAGACAGGAAACAATTCTCAGAAACAGAAAACCCCAGGGACACTCAAAGAGAAAGAAAGAGGGACAAGAGCCAAAACAGAAAACGGGGATTCAGCAGAGACAAGACTGAAGCCACACAATGGATAAACCCTCTGTACTTAACATTAAACTTGGAACGCTTCATGAACAACGCTTAAGAAAGTTCTGGATGTTGTAACCCAGGCTCTCATACAGGAAAGCAATGTCCCAGCAGTTTCATGGGAGACAGAAGAGAAAATCAGCCAAATCAGAACCCAGCAAGAGGACGAACGCGGGCCGGACAGGAGCAGTCAGCCGTGTCTCCGTGATGAGCACTGAAAATCCCACGTGAGGCCCCCATGAGCGGGGTATAGTGCCCGTGTGGCCAGGCTTGCATTCCTGTCTGCTGAACCGTCTGTACTTCTTCTCAGTGTGGACTCGGTGAGTCTCAGCTAATCGCTGATAAGGCCCTGAATGAAAGAAGTCTTCCAGGTACAGACAGATAAGCCCCTGGACTGGCTGGGTCCCCCCGTAACTGGTCAGACCATGAGAATCCGCCCTCCCCTCTCTTTTACGGACCAGCTCAGTCAGGCTGGCTTCTGCCAGAACGTGCCCTTGCAATGCGGCTGCATTGCCGGCGCCGGCGAGGGGGCAGGAGGACCACCAACACTGCCCCCCCCCTCAGTGCTCAACGTAAGTGGGGAGAGGGTCCGCTCCAGGTGGGAGCACAGCACGGAAAATATTCTGTGGACATTCATCTGGACGAGGGCAGGCTTGTGGCTCTGTCCGCTTTCACGCTCCCATTTTCTTTCCGCACCAAATGAAAAGTAAGCCTATGTAGGCAAGACGGACAAGAGCTGGGTTCAGTGTCTCTGTCGGCAGAGGGGGGCCGCGGGGGCACGTGGTGACTCTTCTATGGGGAGGGTGTCCCAGCCTCACTGAGGCCTTCCAGAGCAGTATCGCCACGACTCAGAGAGCTGGGGCGCCATCAGACCCTGACAGTCCTATGGCAGCCTGGAGTGTCCGTGATGCCCAGACTCTTCTGTTGCCCTTCAATACAAGTGACTCACAGACCACGCAGCTTCTCAAACACAGGTGCCATCAGCCCGTGTGGGAGCCGAGAGCTGCCTGCTGGCTAGTGAGCCAGGTTAGACTTGGGAATCGGATCCGCTCCCAGCTCTGCCACTTAGAGCTGAGCCACGTGGGCAAGTTGGTCCCCATTCTGAGCCCCCATTTTCTCAGTGTCATGAGAATAACATCCAACCCAAGGGTTGTGATGAATCCGTGGGATGGCAAAGCCAAGCATCGAGCACAGTCCCTGACACATAGTAGGTGTCCAGTCAACGGCACCCTGAGCGCCTTGTTCTGGAGACCGAGGCACGTGGTGGGACGGACCTGGGAGGTCAGTTAGAACAAGGGTTAGAGGACTGACAGCTATGGCTTAGCCCTGCCACTTTTCAAGTGAATTCTTAGGTGACTGCTTATTTGTACAAAGCAGCACCGACAGAGCCCCTTCTCCTGTATTGTTCTTATTTAAATAGCCCTGTTCGGTAGGCATGATGGTCTCCATTTTACCACTGAGAAAAACCGAGGCTAAGGAAGGTGAAATAACTAACTCGTTAGATCCCTATCCTTCTGGTCTTCAGCTCCCCACTCCAGGGCCCTTTCTGCCACCCACACTGGAATAACCGTCACCGAATGCGTATCTCCTGGAAGTTTACCAGGTTCCAGGCACTGGAAGCCCCTCTGGCCTGTTCCAAGCCAGCCTCCTTCTTTGGTCCCTCGTGGCTGATGGTACATCCTCAGGACAGAGCCCTGGGCATCACGCTGTCACCCGCCGAGTAAACCACCACATGCTGACCGAGAACTACTAAGGGCCAGCACTAGTCATGTGATAGGAGACAGTCTCTGCCCTCCAGGCCCTTACGGTCTCTTGGGGAAAGGAAGGTAAAGCCAGCGGAAACATCAGAGGGAGGAGGAAAACCATCCAGGGAGCCGGTGCTTCTCAGCCTGGCTGTGTATCAGAACCACCTGCAGAGCCTTCCCAGCATCCCAGTGCCCAGACCCAACTCTCGGGGATGGTGGTTTACGTGGGGTAGAGTGGGTCCCACCATCAGAACATTTTTTTTCAATCCTCACCCAAGGATATTTTTTTCATTGATTTCTAGGGAAGTGGGGGAGGAGAGAGAGAAACATCAACATGAGAGAGACACATCGATTGGTTGCCTCCCAAAGGCACCCCCGACTGGGGCTGGGAAACCTGCAACCGAGGTATGTGCCCTTGACCAGGAATCGAACCCGCGACCCTTTGGTCCACAGGCCAATGCTCTAACCACTGAGCCAAACCAGCCAGCGCCCAGGATCAGAACATTTTAAAATCTCCCCAGGTTGAGCTAGCATATTACCAGGTTGAAAACCCATGTGGAGGGGTAATGGCATTACCTGGCAGGCTGACAAAAATGCAGAACCCCAGGCCCTATCCAGACCTCCTGACCCTGCATCTGCACTTCAACAAGAACCCAGGTGACTCGAGTGCAGGAGGGTGGAAAAGGCCAGGCTCCACCCTGTGAGTCCACCAGAGAAATGACTCCCCGGCCACAGTTGGGAGACGCAGCCCACCTGCTCCCTGCCAGGCAGCGTCCATCCCCTGAGAGCAGAGCAGGGGGCTCAGGTGACTTGCGGGAGCCATGTTCCCACATGGCGCCTCTCGTCTCCTCCAGAGCCGCACCTGGGCCTGCATCCCAGGGCTCCATGCACAGGAGCTGCTGGAGTCCCAACCAGTCCCTTCTGCAACCAGGCTAGGCCTTGTCACCATGTCAGTGATAAGAAAAGGGAGCTTCTTTCCCTTCCACACAGTTCTCTCCCCTGGACCCCATCCCCTCCCCTCCCCCTCTCCCAGAGCTCAGGACAGTAGGGCCTCAGCACAGCCCCAGTGCAGCAGCGAGCTGCCTGCCCCGCCATAAAGGCGGCACTGTCCCCGCAGGCACAGAGGTGGCTGGTACCAGCTCAGCCTCATGAAGCAGGGAAACCTCAAGAGAAGCCCAGACAGAGACACACACATAATCTGGCCTCTCAATCACGCTGCACCCCACCCCCAGCTCCGTATCCTGGCTACCACGTCTTTGTTTCTGTCATTTGTGTATGTGTGTGTGTCATTTTTCACACACGCCTGCCTTTGCTCTCCCAGTAGACTGAGAGCAAGCATCCTGGGCTCCTCCTTTGTCACTGTCCACAGTCCCAAGTACAGAGGCTCACACCAGCAGGGGTTTGATAAATGTTATTTGTATGCACGTGCACACACTTTCCGGGAGTCAAGGCCACAGCTCCAGGCTCACAAAGGGCTGCTCGCAAGCAGGTGTTTATAAAGGATTACTATCAGCACGCTGAGATTCTGTAGGAGGAAACAATAAAACTATAAGGCATGGCCACAAAAAGCATGCACTCGGGTTTAGGAAATCAGACTTACACAGGGCAAGCCTCAGACAGAGACCCGGGAAAGCCGGCATGTTTGTGATAAGGTTAGGCAGGCCTACGGGCACTGGCATGTGCCAACACAATGGACGCTCCCCTCCAGTCTTCCGACAGGCTATTATTACTTACTTATTGGTGGGCATTTAACGCATTTTCCCTCTGGCACCTCTACTGCTCACCCATCCCCCCGTCCTGAGCCATGTCCACTACACCAAGTAAACAGGACACAGAGATGCCTGGGTTAGAAGGGGAGCTGTCCCAGGACCAGGAACTTCTCCCTGCTGGATGCCCACCCGACACGGCAGCACATCATCTGTGCGCCACTTCGCCCCCGAGCAAACTTCCTGGGCCATACACACTGCATTGCTCGCCCATTCGAGGCTCCAACATGTCTTGGATCAGGTCCTGGTACCCCAGCCAGAATTCCAGGAGCCTGCTCCCCGCCCTTGAAAAGAAAACTGTGGTGCGTTTTCACTCTGACAAGAAGAAAGTCAGGGCAAAACTCACAGCCGCACGCAGATCTCCGGTTCACATTCGGCACGGGGCTTTCTCCAGCAAAGTTCAAACCCACCCGCATTCGAAAGCCCACTTTCCTCTACATCACAGACGTGTAGGTGTGAAGGGCCAGGGGCAACGTTCTGACTGTAAAGCTGGGCGGTGCAATACAGCAGCCACTAGTCGCCCGTGGCTGTTTAAATTACATTAAAGTTAAATAGAAATTCCGTTCCCAGTGACGTTAGCTGCATGTCACGCGCTCAGCAGCCACGGGTAGCTGGGGCTGCCTTGTGGAAAAGCACGAATGCAGAACGTTTCTGCTGGATGGCACTGGTATTGAACATTTCGGTGTTGCATTGGACGGAATGAGTAGGGTCTGCCGGGAACTTCTGTTCCTCTCTCCGAGTTTGCTGGAGAGGTTTTAGGAACACTAAAATGTCGGGTAGGAGTGCATTTTTCACAGTGAAAGAACGCATGTGCTAAGGTTCTCATGCATAGAAAGACTCTCAGGCAAAACTTACGGGGCTACAGATCGGGTCATTTCAGCACGTACATGTGCACACACATGGCCTCTCCCCCTCAAGAAGGCATTTATCAGTTCCCAGCCCACACTTTTGCTTTCATCACGAGGACTGTGAAGTCAGATGCTGTAAACCAGTTTACAGCCAGAAAGTGCACAGGCAACCTAGTCCTGGACACAAGTGTTTTCTAATCCTCTTGGGTGGTTCTAAGCATTCCCTGGCTTTGCCTTTGAGCCTGGCATTACTGGGGAGAAAAATCTTTCCGAGGGCAGGTCAGCACCCTGGACAGCGACACGCTCCCTGCCAGTGCCCAAGAGCAAGTCCCTGCACTCACTGCCCTTTCCCCCAAACACCCCTGCAGAAGCAAGAGCAAGCTCAGCTAAGAAGCTTTAAATGCTCCTCACCAACCCCAAGAAAAAGACCAACTCCTCATCAAGATTCTCTTCCGCCGGCCCCTGCCAGTCCCTCCAGCCTTCCACACCTTCCACTGCTCCAGACTGGCCAATTCAATGCCTGACCACACCTTCCTTCCTCTACACCTTTGATTATGCTCCCTTACCCCACCAGAAAGCCCATCTCCTTACCATTACCTATTCAAATCCTACCCATTCCTAGAGACCCAAACTAACCCCCCTGTTTCTTTTCTAAATCTTCCCAAAGGACTTTACATTGATTTCCTCTCTTCTCTGCCATTGCAAAAAGCACTTCTAGTTTAATCATGCTTTAGGGAACTTCATTACGTATCGTCTTGTCCAATTACTAGGTTCCGACGTAACTTTTTTTAAGTTCCAGTATGTGGAAGAACTCGCTCTGTCACCACTAGCCCTGCAGCCACCCTTCTGAGTCTGTTTCTTGATCAGGAAAATAATGATCTTGGACTAAATCACCTCGAACGTGCTAGGAGTCGAGGATTCTCTCAAAACAAGTTGCCACCTAGGCGTGTGCTTTGCACAGAGTAGAAGCTTCAAAGACCAACTGCAGACACAAGTATTATGTAAAAATGCCCTAAGGGCTGGGGTCAGCAGAACCCTGGGTGAGCTCCCAACATGAGTCAGAAAGGCTTCAATTCTTCGCCGTGTGTGATGATGCTCCGATAGCGATCCAGTTTCTGTCCTCGCCTACAGCAGCATAGGAAAATTGCCTGTGGCCTCCGAGGCATTTCCTTCATAAAGAGCGTGTCACCTCCAGCATGTGGAAAAACACCACACAATGGGTACTGTAACCGTGGCTTTATAACAATGTCTCTCAGATAAACACACATGAATAGGGCAATCAACACTTGACAGCAGTGGACTAACTGCACCATTCATTATGCATAAGCCCACAGACTGTGGAAAATAACGAAAAGCAGAACCTTTGGTGGTCCCCCAAAATAAAATTCTGGCGAGTCTCCCAAGTCAAGCAGTTCTGAGGCAGAGGGATCACTGACTTAACATTTCAGCTCAATATTATACTTCTTGTCAAAATGGTAGTTATAATGCCTCCTCATGTTTAAAACCCTATTCTCAAAGCATTCAGCTTATGAATATAAACACAAAAATTAAGGCCCAGAAAGGTTTAATAACTTTTGTATTACAGATAAAGATCAGACTGGAACCAGAGTCTAGTGCAGTGGTCGGCAAACTTATTAGTCAACAGAGCCAAATATCAACAGTACAACGATTGAAATTTCTTTTGAGAGCCAAATTTTTAAAACTTAAACTTCTTCTAATGCCACTTCTTCAAAATAGACTCGCCCAGGGCGTGGTATTTTGTGGGAGAGCCACACTCAAGGGGCCAAAGAGTCGCATGTGGCTCGCGAGCTGCAGTTCGCCGACCACTGGTCTAGTGGGAATGATTTTGCTAACACGGGCAGCGCACACACAGAGACCTAGGCACACACGCATGCACACGAAGCACTCAGGGAACTCTCAGCAATGGGAAGGATGCGTGATGAAACTCGCGGACCCCGGAGCTGGAAGACTCCACTGAATACTTGCACAAAATGCGACTGCCAAAGCAAACTGGCCACCATCAGTGAGGAAGGAGGGACTTCTCATCACTGGGGAAAGTCCTTGGAATTGTTCTGCCAGCCATTCACTCTCATCCCAGAAAGTCACAAGATCTGAGAACAAAACTTAGCAACTGGTCAACCCACCCCAGGTGGCCTGAACTGGATCCAGGAGAGTGAGCTCAGCATGAAGGCCAGAACCATCCAGTCGTAGGCCCTTCACCAAGCTGGCCATCCTAAGTGCTCAAAAAAGGAAAGCAGGGAGACCCCAGGACAACCAGGGTAGAGAGTACAGACTCCAGTGCCCAGGTTCCTGTATGACTATGCCTGATTATACTGCTCCAGACATATCCACACCACTGAGTTACATGCACCCACGCCATATATTTATTCATCATGATTCAAAGATACCCTGTGCAGTCCTGCCTTTGCATCTGCTCTTCCTCCAGCCATTCTGATTATTAAATCTTTATCATTATTATTATCTACACTAATAAAAGAGAAACATGCTAATTGACCATACCTTCGTGACACCCACCAGCCAATTAGGAGTGAGTATGCAAATTAACCCAACAAAGATGGCGGGTTAATTTGCATACGCAGGCGCCAAGCGGCTGGGGGCGTTCTGCATCACCCCAGCCACTCGGGGCCTCTGGGCAGCGTGGGAAGGTGGAAAGGCGGCTCCGGCCGGAGTGAAGGCGGAGCTGGCAGCCAGGGGAAGGAAGGCCCATTCTTGCACGAATCTTGGTGCATTGGGCCTCTAGTTATTAATTATTATTACCTAATCTTCAAGTCTCAGACCTACCTCAAGTGCTTTCTCTTGCAAGAGGCTTTTCCAGATCACCCAAGCCCAACATAGTCTCCTATCAACCTTCTAGCGTTTACTGTCTAGAATTGCAAATGTTTCTTATATTTGAACACATGTCTCTTCTCTCATAGCCTCCACATTGTTCCAGACAATACCCTTGACCCACACAGCAGGTGCTCAGTAAGTGCTTGGTGGTTGTGATGGGAATAAGACCTTGTCCAGAGGGTCACTGCCACCCGAGGGCAGAACTAGGTCTGAAGCGAAGTGCATGGGCCGGGCGGGACAGGCAGAAACAGCCCCACGACCGCTGACACAGCCTTCTTCCAACTCCGGGTGCCAGGTTTCTTCATTCTGGGACTAAGCTGGAAATCCTCCCTTCCTCCCCTGAGCTGCTGATCCCAGGCTGTTTATCCCCTTCACTCTGTTTATTGTGATCCTGGTAAGAGGTTCAGAAGCCCTCCAAGCCCCTCTCTAATTAAATTCATTAGAACAGATTGGGGCTTTCCTTCTGCATCTCAGAAAAATTAACAACACAGATTAGCATCATAATGATGGGGAGAGGGGCTGCCAGGGAGGCCTTTCAGGAGGGGCTGGCGCAGCCAGGGAGGGGAAGAGTGTGGAGGAGCAGGTGAAGGAGGAGAAAACAGATGCCCAAACAGCTGCTTCCCAGAGGAGGGGAGCTGCAGGAGTCAGAGAGGCTGAGAACCACCCCCGGGGATGACCCTACCAGGCCCCAGGCACTCCAACGTTTTCGTGGCATGGCATGGCATTTGGGAGAGGAAAGACAGGATGAGAAATTGGTCATGAAATCAATTCCAGAGACATGGGCTTCTGGGACAAGAGGCTTTCGGCAATCTTTTCGTTTTACAGAGAGAAACATGTGTAAGCCCTGTTCATGATGGGGCTGGCGGCAGAACACAGGCCCTCCTGTTTTCATGACGAGCTCTCCTGCGAGGCTTTCCTGCAGGAACCTGGGAGAGCAGACAGATACGGCAGGTCACTTCTTTCCCAGAGAGCCCGCACCCACCAAACTTCTGCTTATACACCTGGAGAGTTCCCTCCTCTAGAATATCCTCCCCTGCCCTCCCCATCAAAAGTCCACCAGGTCTCCAAGGCTCATTCCCATTCCCACCTCCTCTGTGCCCAGAAGCCAGCATTTGACCACTGACTTCCTGTTAGGCACTGTGCTGGGATCTTCACGACCGTATCGCATTTAGTCCTTATATTATTTCTGCAAGGTTCATGTCAATATCCCCATTTTCCAGAATGGGAAACGACAGCTCCTCCGATTAGTCAGGAGAAGAACCAAAGTTTGAATGTAGTTCGGTCTGACCTCAAAGGTGAGCAGTTTCTACTAAGCCTGACTCCAACAGCCATGCTTAGGAAATGTTACTGCTCAGGGTCTGAAGACTTAATTAGAAACTGTCTTGTATTATCCCAAGAGGTTTCACCTGTTTCTGTCTTTGCGCCCCTAGGTCCGTGGTTGGCAAACTGCGGCTCGCGAGCCACATGCAGCTCTTTGGCCCCTTGAGTGTGGCTCTTCCACAAAATATCACGGCCTGGGAGAGTCTATTTTGAAGAAGTGGCGTTAGAAGAAGTTTCAGTTTAAAAAATTTGGCTCTCAAAAGAAATTTCAACCGTTGCACTGTTGATATTTGGCTCTGTTGACTAATGAGTTTGCCAACCACTGCCCTATGTGAGAGCATGAACCACATTCCTGTATCCTTCAGAAGGACGTAGTAGGTCTTCAAAAGTGCATGCTAGCTGAGCCCTTCTAACAGCTTTTCTAGAGGGCCCGGTGCAGGTAGATAAAGAACATCCTAGTTCTTTATTTTTCTACCAGGGAGGGGAGCTCAGTACAATACATAGGAGAGGAGCTTTGACACCAAACACAAATACGTTTAAATTCTAGCTTTGCAACGCACCTGTTCTACATTCTTCAACAAATAACCACCTCTCTGAGTCTGTTCCCTTATCTGTAAAACCAGGATCCTAACAGTATTTCTTTACGTAGGGTTAACTCCTATGAAGGTTAAATGAGATGATGTATATAAAGCTCAGAGTAGGGTGCCTAGCATGTAGTAAGCACTCTATAAGGGTAACTGTTGTATTATTCCACTTTAAATTTTCCTGGCTTGCCTGAAGACCTAATAAAAGGAGGGTGGTTCAGGAGGAGGGTGGCTGGCACCATCTGACCAATGCCCCGGGTCAGCAAAGCTGCGGAAGTGCCTACCCAAGCACCCAGCTCAGCCATTAGCTCCCAGCCCTCCCCTGCAGTCCTAAGGACCAGGCCATCTAGTATCTGCCCTTGCTGCTAGGCCTCGGCCCTTAACTGGGCATTTTGAGTAAATGCTCAAAACCTTAACATCAAGATGCTCTGGCCAGAGCAGGGGTTTATCCGAAGAGCTTGCTGCAATCACTCAGCCATGCTCTTCCAATGCCAGGAACCCACCTAATCTCTGTTATTCTGTATTCTGTATAACGCCTGTTACCTTGCACTATCTTCATTTTCCATCTCTGTATCTCCAACATGACATATTCCAACACCTAGCACCGACCCTGGGATATACCCACAGGCTCAGGACATGAACTAAATTAGGTGTGTGGGGAAGAGGAGGGGTCCTCAGAAGATGAGGCCTCGGGTGTCTCTACCCTCAGTCCTTCCAGATCAGCTATGGATGGATGTTCACGGTGACCTCTGCTCAAGTGTCTGCCATCTAAGGATCTCCCTGCTCACCACTAGCCACCCACTTCTCTGATGACTCCCACCCGACTGACCTCCCCAGAACTCCAGGACCTTCCACCCACAGAGCTCACGATCTTTCCATTCACCTTGCTTCTGAGCACCGACCTGGGCATGACTTGCTATTTCCCCCTCAGACAGGAGCTTCGAGGACAGACACTGGCCTCCAGCCTCTGACTCACTGACATTCTCAGCACATCCTGACCACTTTCCCCTCAAATGCAAGTGCGTAGGAAACAGGAATGGGCGAGTTGAACAGCCTCCATCTTGTCCCTGAGTTCCCTATGGGTGCTCCCTTCAGGCTGAGGCAACCCTCCCCCTCAAGCCAGGCATCTGGTGACATCTTTCATCTCACCTCCTCCCCCACCCATTCCTCACCGTCCACTTCCGAGCCAGCCCCGGCCTACCACTCAGGATAACATCAACCCAGCCCCCTCATTGGTGTGGAGGAGAGGGGGCTGATAGCACTGGGGGAACGGCGCTGCCGTTCAACACCCCTGGCCACCCCTGGCCCGACATTCTCACTCAAGCCTATCTGTGTTGTTTGTCTGATCACTTGCCCCTTTTCCATTACACTGGGAGCTCTGAGAGACCAAACCTGTGTTGCTTTTCATCTCTAGGGTGCCAGCACCCAGCAGAGCAGCACATGGTAGGGGTTAATGAGTATTTTTGTTAAAGGAGTAAGTATGGAACCGCCTTGAGTTCCTCTCACCTCCTTCACCCTCTCCCCCTAAGGCAAACAGACAGAGGTCTGAGTGAACGTCTCTGCCGCTCCCTGTCCGGTTTCCTAAGCATTTCTTTTTTCTAAAGACGAAGTGATGACCCTTGTGCCCAGCTCTTGGGTGGTCTTGGAGGACAGTGGTGCCAGGGGAAGGAGACGAGTTGCAACCACAGAGTGATG